>NC_060127.1:43285645-43588629 GCF_021461395.2 Schistocerca americana
TTCCAGGTCTTCTGTAAAGACAGCCCTTCACTTCTTTCTTGAAGCATAGAGCTTATGACTCGACTTCACTGACCATGGTTTCTTAACAGGACTAACACCAACCCCTGTAGTTGACTGATTCAGGGTATTTAATTGTCCCTCTATTGATGCAAAATCTGCATCATCTGCACCATGGGAGGCTTCACTTTGTCCAGATACTATTATTGTTGTTATTCTGTCAAAACATTTAGAACACAAAAGGTCGTCACTGGAAACATCTTCACTTCGAAACAGTCTTGAATTGAGAACACTTATTCCCAACCTGAACATAGTCTGTTTTTTTTGTTTGTCTTATATACCACCCTCTTATGGATATGCAAGTAGTCTGCACACTTCACTCTCCTGTGGCCTCAGTCAAGACATTTCAACAGTCCTTTTTACAAAACACACTGCAAATGCGTCAACTGGCAAATTCCGCACGAAAACACAGATTTATCCGGATGGTCTCAGATTTCTTAGAAACCTCTTCAGTAAACAAATCAGCACTGAACAACTACAATACAGAAACCTGCAATGAACAACCATGACAAAGAAACTGACAAACTGCAACAAAGACAATAGAAATAAACATTGTAACAAAGAAATTAGTAAGAAACAAATTCAGTTAAGACATACAATACCCTCGAAAGTTAAAAAATAATTTTTTTTAAAATAAAATCTGTCCATCTTAAAAGTGGAAGCTCTCCTTTACAGAGAATATAGTACTACATGGTACTAATAAACAGAAAAAATCAAACTTCTTTGGATTTGCAATTTTGAAGGAAAAAATCTGTAAATTATAAAAAAAATTCAAAAGGCGACAGTAAAAGAACTTTGAGAGATATGTCCATACCATTGTAATTATGAAACAATTATCTTTCAAATAAAAAAAAACTATCAAAATATCTAAAACATTTACAGATATACAGCATTCTAAAAAATTTTCCAAAATTTGCATCTTTAAACTGGTGTTCGCAGTGTCATTTTTGGGGCCTGTATCATGGGGCAGGAATTTTTTTTTTTTTGGAGAAAACAAAAAATTGTCTCTCTTACTTACTCTTGAATTTTAACATATGCTAAATTCAATAACATCAGAGACTATGAAGTTACCCTGCTTGAAGCGATACGGATTATACCCAACCCAATTCTTTAAGGCATTAGACTAATGATGTGCTGTAGCATGCAGGCACTGTTATAAATTATCATACTGTGCTTGCTAGTGTACTTTAGTGTACTGACTCATGTTACTGTTTGGTCGACTTTTGAGTGAAGTTTGTCTAATTACTGTGCCTTTTTTGGTAAGTTTTTGAAATGTTTTACTTCTAATACTCTTAAATTTAAGTACACTATGTATAATATTGCATTATGTATTTTTCTTCCCGACTTTCCACTCATAGTTTGCCATAACACGGCTCACTCTCGACGTATTGAGTGTATGCTCTAACTCTTTGAGGGGCAGGTAAACACCACTAAAATTTACCCTAGTGGGGCAAGAAAATTTATTTGCAAATTTCAAATTTCTTTTACTTGTAACACATTTTTTTTATTGTCTTGGCATGTTTTATACATTGAGTTTGTAAAAATTCACTCAAACAACAACAAAATATTAACATTAAATGTGGTCACTACAGGTAACCACCACCCCATTACAGTATAAAAATTCGATATTTGGTGGTTGAACTTTGAAATAACAAGTTTTTATTTTCGTGGTATCTCTTGAAACAGTTGTTCCCTGCTCTCAGACACAAAAGTACTTTGCACACTGAACACATCCACACTGTTCGCACTGGATTTTTCTTTGAACTGCACATCTTCTAGATGATGAGTGAATTGGTTGATGTTTACTGCTTTCGTGGCGAATACTTTCATCTACCAATGGTTTGTGTGATTTGATATGAGTTGCTGTACTACCTTGGGATACAGAAGCAAAATTAACTGCCACAGAAACTATTTTTGGAGCCAACAAGATTTTGTACACCTCTCTACAGAAGTCTTTATTGGAGAACTGCTCCATTTCGATTTCTTTGTGCATAATGAACGCGTTTGTCACACTGCAGTCTAAAAAGTGGAAAAACAATCTCATCCACCATTTCTTGCTTTTTCTGTCTATAGCGTAATCTGACTTTAGTCGGTCAAAATTATCCACATAGTTCATACTGGAATTGTAGCCTTTCAATGCAATTGGACAAGTGATATTTGTTATTGTTCCATCTTTTATTTTTCGAGTTGCTATGGACACATCTGATAGTGAATGACATGTTGAAATCAAGTTGACTACCCTGTTATCTTTCCATCTATAGATTAGTATGCCTTCATTGCTTATTTTGTAATCGAATTCCCCCTCTAATCCTGTTCCTTTTCCTCCTTGAGTTTTGGTATGTTTTTCCTTCTGGGATTTATTGTTCCACAAGCGTACACAACATTGGATTTTAGGTCCTTGAACAGATCATATGATGTAAAATAATTGTCCATGAAAATAATATGATTCTTTCCATGAAGACCACTAGTTAAATTTAGAACCACACGACTGCACACAAGACTAGAACTTGAACAGCTAGTCATGAATGTGGGGTCATTTCCATCAGTGCCATCACTGTCAACACTGCTGTCACTAGAAGGCATTTCTTCAAATAAAATTCGGTAACATTCGTCCTCAGTTATTCCTTTTCGGCTAGACATATTCGATGGGGACGAAGAAAATATACTGGATGGAGCAGAAGGGCGGTGGTTAGCAGCACTAACCACACAGAAATTTGTCAGTAAAACATGGAAAATTCTATTTCAATTTAAAGTTACATTACATAAAGACTTATATGTGTTCAACACATAAATATAAGCAATTACTTACCAAAAATAGTTGTATAAAGAAGAGCTACAGAGAATACTGCACGCCGCTTCCATGAAAAAGTAGCAACTATTGTTCTGAATACGCGGCAAAAATTCGCCCAGATGACCTGCACTGCCATCTAGCGGCATTTTAGGCAACAATTAGCTGGTTGGCAGAGAGACTACTGGCCCGAGTGGTAAAGGGAGAAAATATTATGTGGTTAGCCACAGTGACCACCGCCCATTGAAACCGTCTACGTATGTGGTTCGTTACAGATTTGCCTGCCCTTCAAAGAGCTAACACAGGAGTAAAGCATGTTTCCCGTCAACCACGTTACATCGGATGTCTACTGTATATATTTTCCATTCTTCACTAGCAAATTCAATGCTTATCTGCTCTTGTTATCTTTGGGTTGTGTAGGTGATATTTTTCCAAAAATCTTGATGGTGTGTCTCCAGTTTCAGATAGTGCACACCAAACAGAGTAGTCATTTGGTTGCCACTTACTCCAATGAGTTTAGACATTCGGGTGGAGTGTTATCTATCCCTCCATATAAGCTCCATTTTTTCCTTCTATCATGTGAGTGGGGAACAGTACTTACTATCTCTTGTACTACGGTACAAGCACTATGCCTCTCTCTGGCTGAATACAAGAGACCAGATCAACATACATGAAGAATTTCAACACAAGCCTAAGTGAAACATGTTGAATAACAGTGGGATGTGTGAAACCCATGCCCCTACCAAAGCTAGATTCTAGGTTGCTGGTCTAGGGAGTCCCAGCTCCCAAAGAACATCTCACGAATTCAAAAGAGACTCAGCCGGAGATCCTGTGAAAGATTCTTCAACATGACCATTGAAGAGCTGCTACCTGACTGTTCACCAGCATAGGTAGTGCCTGGTGACTCCACAACAAACTGGAAAACATGGAGAACCCTGTAATGCATAAGAACATGGGTGGCCCCAGTGAAAGCAAACATTATCAAGTTGGGTTATGATAATGAGGATGATAAGTTTACTGTGGTGCTGTGCAAGACATGAAACACTCCTGGTTGTCCCAATTTTCTCTACAGATGCAACCTCGACAATCTATGGTTAGTCACGAAAGAAGCCCTTGACGTGGCCCAATTCTGGGCTCAGAAGATTGCAATTTGGTTCCTGGGTGGAGAAAAAGTAAAATAAGTTCTATTGTGTGATGAGACACTTCCTCCTCTTTCTAGAGAACTTTAATGTACTTCTTTTCACCATCCACTTCCTCCTGTGCAGTTAACAGTGTAGTTCCCCTAGTACTCTTGATGTTAGTATAGTGAAAATTATTGGCCTTATAACACATTGTAGGTGTTCTCACGAAGTTAGTTTTATATCTGATGATTTCACACCATTTAGAAAACTGTTTTAGAGTTGTAGCTGCTAATAAGTCCTGGAACCAGTCAGAAAGCTGGTCTGATATTTAGTAAGTGTATCAAATGTATTGCAGAACAGAGAATAAGATAATTCTTATGTCATCAGCAGTTTCCCTGACACTTGTCCTTCGCTTGGAATGACTGCCTGTGTGGTTCTTTTTACATAACTTAAGACAGTTCCTTTGTTACTATGAATTTGAGCTCATGATTACACTGTTAGAAAATACCAAACCCAAACAAATCAGGAGAAAAAAGGGAGGGAGAGAACATGGGGAAAATACGAAGGTTGGAACTTCGGTAGTGGCAAATATTTAATTAAAACTTATACCAAATAAATATATGTTTCAAAGTTTTTCTGTCTTTCAGAGTGGTCACCAGCATTGTGTATAACCTGTTGCCAGTGATGTGCAACTTGGAGGAGACCTCAGTGCCCATGGTGCCGACAATTGAAGTGAAGCAGTCTGCTGCGCTAGAGATCTCTATAATAGCTCTGAAGTGAATGTGGTGATGTGCTTCCTTCGATTTAGAAATCAAGTCAAAGTCACAGGACTTAAGTCTGAGGATTTTGCTGGGTGGTACAGCACTCTCCAGCCCCCATTGGTCAAAAATATCAGTCACAACTTGTGCCATAAGCAACTGAGCACTGTCCTGCAGAAAGTGTCACTGCTTTGTACTCTTACGCTGTTCATTTTTGGAATGCAGCCTGCAACCATTTTAGAGAAAGATATAGCATCGGTTTGTGCAGGACCCACATTTTTGGAATGCAGCCTGCAACCATCTTAGAGAAAGAAATGGCAACAGTTTGTGCAGGACCCACCCAACATTTTGCAGGACAGTTCCCAGATGCATACAGTGCACAAAGTTACTGGTTTGGTTGATTAGTGGGGCTGGGAAGTGCTGTATCAGCCACCACACTCCCTGGACGTAAAAAGCCTTGAGAGTTCAACTTGATTCCTGAGATTAAGGAAGAACTTTGTGGCATTTGCCCAGAACTGATAGTGTTTCATTGGGCAATAGACCACTCCACTTGATCTGTCGACACAACTGGCAGCGCTGAGGGTATACTTCGACTTTGTCACTGGCAACGGATAACATACAATACTGGTGACTACTTTGAGGGACAGTAAAATGTTGAAACATGTATTTATTTTATATAACTTGCAAATAAATTGTCACCACTATTGAAGTTCTAATCCTTGTATTTCAGGCACATAGTTATCTGTATTTCATTGATAAAGTTTTATCAATTGCAACTAAAAGACAGTGCAGATTTATATTGTTTGTTTTACTGTTTAAGTATCACGGGCGGTATTTGGTTGCTTTTGAGTGCCCTCAAGCAAACTGTCTTACTCTTGCATTTTGAGCATGATACAAGGATTTCATGAAAACTTTAAAAACTAGTTATGGTTTTTGTTTTGTCACAGGATCTCTATGAGAAATGTCTCAAGAACAGAGGACTCTGCGAAGGGCAGTCAGACAGTGAGTGTAACACATATATTTTGAAACTCTTTAAATCAAAAGTTCTGTCTCCAAAACACATTGTGTAAAGATTATCTAGATATTCCCAAGGGTAACCCTTCTGCTGGTTGTCATTTAATAATTCATTTCACATTTTATGGCTGTGTTTGGTCTAGAGCAGTCTTGCATAAATTACCAATAGTAGTATGGTGCCTGTCCTTTGAAGAGAGATTGCTTTGTTGGATACAAAACATTGGCAAATGCTTGTTCCCTTGTATCACAGCCAGATAGTTTAGAAAATTCATTTGTTTATTGAATTTTTATGTATTTCACACCACATTCAAAAGTTAATGTTCAAAAAATGGCTACAGCTTTTACCATGTAATTCTTGTGATGGTTCCTTCTTTTTTTGCACGATCTGCCTACCTCTTTGTTATTGGCTTGCATGTGCAATCACAAAATTGTTGTGCTATGTCAGTCCTCTTCCTCTTTTTTTTTCACCTGTAGTAACCCCTTATAGTTTGTGCATGCCACTAGAGAGATTAGTATTTTGGACAATAGCAGATGTAAACCTGCACTTACGCTCTTCTCCCACCTGGATTTCCATGGGACCTGTGGTAATAATCTCAGGTGCCAAGACAGCTGTGAACTGTGTGATCATTAGTGTGGACCACCTGTGCCCCTATATGCTCAATTACTTCCATGACGACATCTTCCAGCCGTATAACTGTGTGTCTCAGAAGGCTAGAGTCTTGCTCAATGGTTTGAGGGTAGTGAACTCACATTGATGTCTTGGGCAACAATTTTGCCTCACAGCCCAATGGGACATGTTTGCTATGCTGCCAGGTGTCAACTCTTTGCCCATATGGTAATTGAGTGACTTGGATGTATGCATATGGTGCCAAAGATCTATGGAAACCTACTATGGACTTGTTGAATCCATACCATGCAGAATCGTTGCTGTATGACATTCCAAAGGGTGACCAGTGGGCTATTAAGCAGTTAGTCATAATCTTTTGACTTATCGGTGGCTTTATATATTTCAGTATGACTAAGTATCAATCACTGTGTGTGTAAAAAAAAAATCCCATAGCTTAAGGCAATCAAGTAAATGGCGAGCATGTTTCCATATTTTTCTCGTAGAAAGTGTACTGTAACTGTAAAATTCACTCTATCCGTATCACAGGGAAAGGTTGCAGTATAATATGTGTTATGTGCAAAGAAGTATACTAAATTTTATGATTGTGTAACAAAAATCCAAATTGTGATTATGTAGAAAATTTATGTCGTTGAGTATTAGAATAGTGTTTCCAAGTGATGTGTGGTTCAGCTTGTAAGAAATGTGCTGGATGACAGCCCTCTTGAAATACTTTGAATTAAATATGATGCTTATATCAAATAGAAAACATCCAGCAGTATCAAATCACAGTGGTAGCGGTACACCTCTGAGATCTGTAGCATTGTTGAAATATCTAGGGGTAAGACAGTGATCACTGTGCATATGCCCAGAGACACCTTGGAAAACTGGGGAAAATGTGGAAATTTTCTCATATGGGGGGAAACCCGGGAACCTCTTACAATTCCATAAATTTCTTCATTGTTTTAAGTTTGCAATTAAATTTTAGTAATTTGGACTGGTAAGAACAGATAGTCTTAAAGAATTGTACTTGATCCTGCTACTGCAAAATAGTACTTGAACAGTAAAACATAAAACCTTAATTGCAAGAAAATGCGCCATTTACAACACCACCACCAACCTGCACTCTAAAGCATTTGCCAACAGCAAAATGTTAAGACAAAGACTATGAAATACTTCGTCACAACAAACTGCTTTCAATGAGTTTGGTGTCCCAAGTGTTCACGTTTCTGACAGGTCACGGTAAAATATTGTGAACGGTGGTTTGAGAAGCATTACTTTCAAAGGAAATTTCCTTTCTTTGCAGGATAAATTGGGTTACACATGAGAATGTACGATGAATTTCTTAAATCTTGGATTGTTTGACTCTCATTCAAAACCTGGCACTTTGTGAACAAGCCTCTTGGAAAACTTTCAGGCTCAGAAGACCAGCCATTTATGCCATTATTTAAAATTTTACTAGCACATTTGTGTTTGATATACCTTGAAGGGCGATACATGCTTTAAAAAAAGATTAAAGGTTAGTTTTTCATATTTGTTTTCATTCTTTCCTAGATTGCAAATTAGGCAAAATGATGGCAAAACATATAATTATCCTAGGGGACAAAAGTGCAAGGTTAGCTGTTGAGCAGTTTTACATGTAATTTGCTTTTCTGTGGAAAAGTTGAAGTACTTGGTCTAAGATGTATTCATCTAGCTAACCCTCAAAATGTTCAGTACATAACAGTGAAATTTGTAATTGTGCTTGTTAGAAATATTCAGCTGCTGCAATTTAAGCTGTGCCATATATCCTGGCAAACCACACCCTAGGAAAAAACAGCAAAACATTTTTGACGTCTGATATTGTGTGTCAAAGCTTAGCTGTACTGTATGTATATTAACTTGAACCATTAACTGTGCCTATTTGTGGGTTCACACTACTTAGCAGTAACATTGCTATTGGCTGACTGAAGACTACATCGCATGTCCGTTGCTCTGATTGTTTCTTGTCACTGGTTGGCGAGATTACATGACATGAGTTGTGATTGGCTGACAAAAGTGCATTGCAGTCTCTATTTCAGTGTTTTGGAAGCAATTGTGCGGTATTTGGTTTAATTCATATTTGTACTTTTGCAGTATGAAAATATACACTGTACAAGTTGCCAAGCGATAAAGATCTTTCCAAAACGCACTTTTTTTGTTTTGTTTTTTGTTTAATTTACTAAATTGTTGGGAAGTTCTATGCTGGTATATAAAACCTTCACCATTCAAGGGATTGATAAGTTTTACAGCTCCAAGGGAAAGTATATTGCAACTTAACATGGAAAAAATGTACTTCCACCCCTGGGAATTGTGTTTTTCATCCAGAAAAAGGTGTATTTTCACCTGGAAAACACTGTTTTTAATCGTGAGATCTAGGGAAAACATCCAGGATACCCTCCCCGCACCCCCACACCAGTGGCGTATATACCTGAGTAATATGAAATGAAATGGGGTATACATGAATCAGTTGTAGAGAAGAAAAACAGGAGACCAAGATTTGTTGTATGTTCTGGATAACGGTGGTGCCTCATGTACAAGATGCTTGTGCAACCATTTCTAGAGTACTGTTGTAGCTTATGGGCTCCCTATCAAGTAGGCTTGCTAGGCTCATGGAGATCAAATGAAAATCTTATGAAAAATTAGAATTTTTTCCTCACTGAACAGAGCTGTTAGTTCAGATCACAGATATTCAGGGAACATTGTCCACCATTCTATCTCCATTGTACACTGTGATCGAAAAGTCGTGCACAAGAAAAATAAATGTACCATAAACTGGGTATACTTTGACCGCTGTTATTACTTTTAGCACATGTATAGCTGTCTGCTCACTCTCCTGTTGGTGTTTTGTATATACTGCTTAGTGGTAAAGTTTCACCATTATATGCTACATGGCGCCACGTAGTCTAGATTTTCTTGTATGACAGTTTGTGAAACTGTTGCAACCTGCTTCATTTGTAGTTGTTAATGTATGTACAACTAACAAAAACAGATATCAATTATATATTGCCTAAATTGCAATCTGTTGTCGTTCAGGCAGTGATCCAAGTACAACATATAATGTTAAATATTTCCAGAAATAAGGAATAAAGTTTGTTTTGCCACAAGTGGTAGATATTGACTCAAGAAATGAAAAATAGATAACCTTAGTTCTAACTGCACAGGAAGTTTTGAAACAAGGCTTTAAGTTCAACATGATTAATTTGAAGTTACTATGCTCAACCAAATTTAGACCTGTATGTGTGATACTCCATCCTGGTACCTCTCATTAAGTTCTGTAATTTTGGTAATGGATCACACTGTTTGATTTACGTAGCATACTAGGTTTTCCTTTATATAAAGCATAGTAAGGCACTTAAGATTGGTGTGTTTATATCTGAGTTTCAACGTGTTTTTGAAATAGTGACTGCAAGTCAAATGGTAGTTGACAGTAGTGGTATAAGTATAGGCGGTTAGTGTATGCTAACTTTGAGCACCTATCATTTTTTCCATTACTTTCTCTGCATTTTACAAAATGTGTTGTTGTAATTGGTATGTAATCCCTTCATACAATCTCCTATGGTCACTACCATAAATTTCACAGAAGTTTAAAAAAGTCATGATAATCAAATTTGAATCTGAAAATTGGTCACAATGTACGTAGTTTATAGTATATGTAAATAAGAGTCGTACTGCATTCATTTGACCAGCGACTGCAAGTTATCACTAAAAGTATTACCACCAATGAGAAAGACACCAAAGTATAGGGTACAGGTCATATACTATCTTCCGTATTGCACAGTTCATTGCTTGATAAACAAGGTTTTTGCAAAAGCAAAGAGTTTTCGTTGTTGAACAATATTTGGCCAGTCATTTGTATTCATGTATCGTGTGTGCCTTTCGTGGGAGATTTCCAGATGCCACTGTGCCAAACAGTTCAACAACAATGAGATTAATCATCCTTTCCCAAGAATGCAGCAGACAATAAGAGAACTGAGACTGGCATTTGAGGAATGTGATACTGCATTCACATTCAAAAAGTTTGAGACTATGAACTTCCAGTCTTTAGATTTCATATGGTAGTACTCAGAAAGCGATACAGAAGCTAAAATATCAAGCATATCCTGTACATAGTGTGCAGGAATTGAAGACACTGGATAAAGAAAAGTGTCTAGCGTACTGTATGTGGTTTTGCTCAGTTGTTGACATCCATGGAATTGCAGAACTATACTGTTTTTTCTTCATTGATGAGTGGTTCCACCTTAATCGATACATGAATCATCAAAACACGAGAATGTGGTCAACTGAAAATCCACCTACCTTTCATGAAAACACCTTGCACTTTCAGGAAATGGGAGTTTGCTGTGCCCCTCCCATTTTCGAATAGTGGGCCTTATTCTCTTTGTCTTGTGTACCAAGACATCGTTCCACAGTTCATTTTTCTTCTTGATGCCGATGAATGTTACTGTTGATTGCGACAGGATAGTGTATGCTACTTTGCCGCCATATTGATATACCTAGATAGTTGGTCTATGCATGCCTCTGTTTAAAAAGAGTGGCTCAATGAAGTCATAGGGGGCAAGCTGTATACATCTGTATTCATGCCCAGCAGTTAAATTCGCAAATAATATTGTATATGTGATCCTGCAGTCAAATAGTGTGTACGTTGCTAGAAATGTGAATTAATAAAATAACCAGAAATAAAATGAATAATTAGTGAAAAGGGTTTTATTCTATCATACAAAACTAATGTAGACACCACCAGAAAACTATGTTGAATGATATTTGTTAAAGTGATTGATATCAGATAGATGGAGAGTGATCTTGCAATTACCAGTTATAAAACAGCCAGAAAGATAACCTCATTAAAATGTAATTCAGTTGCTTTAAAAGAGTGGTAGCAGAATCCCCAAACTTCAGTAGTCATCCAAAATGCGCAAAACTGCGTCCGTTTCATTGTCTCAATAAATGAAATATTTGCCAGCTCAAAATAATTCAGAGCTCAGCATGACAATTTATACATTGACACTCGAGAAATAAAGAGTAGACAGTAATGCTCTGTCTCATTTTAATTCCGAAATGCATGTGGAAAAAGTTAAAAATTCTGAACTGGATCACAGTCAGACTTTGCGGAAGTTAAAGTATTCTAGCTGTTGTACATGGGCGAATATTGCAGATTACCTCAAGCAGGTCTGACTTCTTCCAGATCTTGATGTAAAGTGCACCGAGCAGCTCTCTTGAGTGCACCACTCACAAAGTGTCCGTTTTCACTTGGTTACAATAGTGTTTCATCACTGCCTAATTTTCATTGGCTGAAGGCCATCCCCACCAAATCTACACTGTTCTTGTGTTCTACAGGTGTTGTTTAACTCAGCTTGATCACTTTCTTCAAGGAACTAACAAATTATAACAGTATTTAATAAAAGGCACATGATAAACATATGGTCATACTCAGGTCATTTACAATAAGTATAAATAATATTTTGTTCATATATAAATAAGCAATCATCCTTGCACATGTGTGTTCACTTTAAATGACAATAAAATGTTCTTACAGATTAGTTACACTTACTTTGGCCTGCTTGACAGAAGCATTATTTTGCACTCGTTTTCAATTATGGTGTTAACTAATACGTGCAATTGACCACTTGTAAATTCAAATGGCTTTTAATATAAGCTGTAATAATCATTTCGATAAGGTTACTGGCAAAAATAGTGAACTATTCATTAAATAACTACACAAGTATGGCGAGTCATTCACGCCTGCATATAGTGGCTATGTTATTGTGAAGAACAAAATATTCTGATAGGTATTTGCATAATGAATATGAAAATTTGATAAATATGATAAATAATGACAGCTGTAGTCCTATGCTATGATCATCAGAGACATGGTTTGCTGAAATATCATTAAGCATTTAAAAGTTGTTAATTCCAAAGTTTAATGTGAAGATATTTGTCACTCCAAATTACTAACTTTCATAGTTTCTAAGATACTGAAAACATTACTGTTTCATTGGATGTGCTTCAGTTTTCCAAGATCACAGATGTATTCAGATTTGTTTTACAATGGAACTGTGGTTTGTCATTGAATTCTTAAGAGTTGTAAGTAGCAACATTTTAGACCGTCTTGGAAGCCACCCTTACTGGTATGGCTTGTACACGCCAGCCTTGGGAGTAGCTGACTTCCAAATTCTCCCTGCTCTGGGATTACACATACCTGACCGCACACTTACCACCTTTCTACATGAGCTCGCCCAGAATGACCGAACAGCCTCCTCGCCTTTCCGACTCGCACCCAGCCGAGCAAGTGAATTCACCTCTCCTCAGTACCGACCCAAGACGACCTAATAGCTGGCCTAAATACGTCACTCGCCTACTGAAACTTTTAACTCCCTATGTAAAATTTTTGGTGATCTAATAGTCTCTAAAGGAATTTGGCGCCTTACATTATCCAAATTTAACGTCTCAGTACTCTTTGCTGTGGGACTTCTTTAAAGAAAGGGGCCAATAAAAACAGACTGCACACACTGGCAGAACTGAAGGTTAACATAACAGTGGAGATTAATGACATCAGTGTCAGCTTGCTATGCAAAGTGGCCTTAAACAGTAAAATGAGTTCGAGTGCACTACTGAACAGGATAACCACTTTGAGCACAGGTAGAGGGCCGTTAAGTGGCAGTGACTGCTCATGAAAAAGCTCCTCCATTTAAAGAACAATGCCAGGAGCGTAAATGTACGTTCCTGGGAGGTAGTTGGCTAATAGAACCAGCTAGGTAATGGCAACCTAACAGATCTGGAGAGTTCTTTCATAGCAAGCTAGATAAACAAGCATAGCTTTTTGTACGAATGGCCATTTAGGTTGGCAATAGAAAATAGTACCTATCCTGACAGTCGGTTGTTTCCTTGCTGGGACTGGTGTTTTAAATAGGACCCAGCAGGGTTTCTTGGCCTCAATTTTGTAAATGTCTCGGAATAGTCAACATGTAGTTTTCATCACAGAGGGCCTCGTGGGCAACTACCAGTCGCCATCGGCACAACACAGCGAGACGCTACGGCCTGCAGTCGAGATAATCACCCGTCGTGTTCCACTGTTGCTCCTCATTCTTGGCAGTCTCCCGCTCGTCACCACCTTATAGGTGTGGCACTGCTAGACCTGTACTTTGATGTTGCAGGTTGATTCGGGCAATAAACCTTAAAGCTTGACCAAAATATTTTGACAAAAAGGAAAATTTCTTGTAGTTTCAAGAAATAGCATTAATAAGTTAACAAAAACAGCCAGCTTTAAAACCGTTAACCATTAAAACAGTTTGTTGCAGATAAAAACAGCACATTCAAATAAGACAGTCTTTACACCTTTTAAAACTGGTAGCCCAAAGAAAACTACTACTCTTAATTTTAAGATGCACCAATGATAAGTTGACAATTAGTTGTTACCCAGCATCTGTCATTAGCGCGCTCAGAAAAACCAGTAACCTTGAAGTCCAATTTTCTTTTAAATTGAACAGTTCCTTAACCGTTGAATTGACTAAAAGTTTAATCAGTTGGTTCTTTTTTACAAGTATCACTTCCTGGCTCGACTGAGACAGCACATGAAACAACCCCCTTTTTGAAAACTTATCAGTTCTAGAATGAAATTATCACTCTACAGCGGAGTGTGCGCTGATATGAAATTTCCTGGCAGATTAAAACTGTGTGCCAGACCGAGACTCAAACTTGGGACCTTTGCCTTTTGCAGTAGAGCACTTTCCCGCGAAAGGCAAAGGTCCCGAGTTCGAGTCTTGGTCCGGCACACAGTTTTAATCTGCCAGAAAGTTTCACTTAGCAATTCGCTTACATGTTACAGCCAAACCCAAAACAATTATTAAATGTACTAGGCAACCTAAATGGCCCACTGTAAATTCCTTTTCCTTTTGCCAAGTCTAGTTTCCAGGCAATCTTCCCACAACTGCTGCTTAAATGTCAATTTGGCAGCTCACATTCCTTTTCGATTCACTTAAACGAGCCAAGGATTCTTTGAAGCCACGTGTCATTATAAACACCCTGTATTCCACATGATGTGGCACAGACATTAAGATGGCTTATAGCAACCTTCGCAAGCTGTATAGACACCACATGGTGCAAGTGTTAAAGTCATTACTGTAGTGGCTGTGTTACAGCTACACAATGATTGACGTTAAAGAAGCCACATCTCAGTGCCTTTCCCATTGGGCCAGCAGAGTCTACTGTCCCACTGCTGCACAGCACCTTGGTAGAGACCTTTCTAAGGAAATCATTGTGCCAATATTGGCACACTCAAGCCAGGCAAAGAGCTTCCACAAGAAATTATAGTACCTAAATTGGCACGAAGGGGCTTCACTGATTAATTTTTACAGCTTTTATTTCAGTTGATGCTTATTAACATGTGAACTGATACTGAACAATAATACACTGTTTTCTCCAGATTTCAGTGCTTCATACTTGTTTTCTGCAGCTCTGTAAATCATGAATGCTGAATATATCTGATTTGAGCAATCCACAAAAGTACTCCAGAATGAGATTTTCACTCTGCAGCGGAGTGTGCGCTGATATGGAACTTCCTGGCAGATTAAAACTGTGTGTCATTAAGTTTCACAAAAGTACTGTCCAATATCCTTTATGTCCTTTCGTTGTAGAATCTTAGATCATATTCTGAACTCAAATGTAATGAGGTATTTTGAACATATCAACCTCCTCCATTTTGAAAGCATTCGAATTACAGTTCTTCCTATTGTTAAGACTATGCTACTGCCCTTCTTGCTAACATACATCTCTCTCTCTCTCTCTCTCTCTCTCTCTCTCTCTCTCTCGTCAAGAATAAGGTGCTGCATATCTCCAAGCTGCGAGTTTATTTTAGAGGCAGAAAGACGTGGTGGTATGTATGTTCTTATGGCTCTAAGAACATCTCAGTTGTAGCATCAGGAAAATGTATGAACTCTTACTTTCTGAATCCTTGCTTCATGAAGTAGATTTGGAACTACATTTTAATCCAGAAGAGGCCCCTGGACAAGCAGAGAAATCCAGGAAAAACATATTTTTGTAGAATTTCAGGAATTCTGAATTATTTTAGCTTCCAGTTAAATTTTGACTAGTAAAAACAGATAACTGTAACAAACAGTTTCACTTTAACCCACTACTACAGAATAATACTGCAGCAATAAAACATAAATGAGAGAATAACTCGCAATAAAATTTTTGTTACAAAGAAAACGCACCATTTACAACAAGAAAACACAGTGCACCCACTAGCATTTCCTAACAGCAAAATGTGTCAAAGACTATTCAATACTTCGTAACAACAAACTGTTTTCAGTTGTCTTTCTAAAGTGTGACATCACAACTGTTTACATTTGTAACAAGGTGCACAAAAAAAAAGTGGGTGCTGGTTTGAGTAGCGTTAATTTTAAAGTAATTTTCCTTTTACACAAAATGAATTCTTGCATCATGGAACGTTAGCCTCTCATTCAAAACATGACACTGAGGAGGAGCCACTTGAAACAATTTTAGGTCCAGAAGACCAGCCATTTATGCCCTTATTTAAAATTTTAGACATTTGTGTTTGATATATCTGAAAGGGTAACACATGCTAAAAAAGACAAAGCTTCAAGGTTAGTTTTCATATTTATTTTAGTTCTTTCCTAGATTACCAATTATGCAATAACAACAGGAAAAAGTATAATTATCCTTTAAGAAAAAAGTGTGAGCAAAGTTCTCGAGCAGTTTCACAAATAATTGGTTATTCTACGAAAGAGTTGTGCTTGACGGAATATGTACTCAGCTAGGTAACTCTTCAAATAATTGGTGCACAGCAGTGAAATTCATAATCGTACTTAATAGGTATTCAGCTGCTGTAGTTAAAGTTGTGCTCCAAGGATCCTGCCTAGCCACACACTAAGAGAGAAACAGCTAATCATTTTTGATGGCCAGTGTTATATGTGAAAGCTTAGCTTTTCTTTTAGCTATAATTTTTGTATAGTAATTTCAACTATTAATTTTACCTGTTTGTGTGTTCATGCTACTTAAGTGATGCTGCTATTGGCTGACAAAGGTGCAGCACAGTCTTGATTTCAGTGCTTCAGAAGCTACTGTGCTGTATTTGATGGAATTCATATTTATGCTTTCATAATACGAAAATATGTAGTGTACACATTGCTGTGCATCAGATGTATTTCCAAAAAGTGTTGTTTCATGCTGGATTTTGTTTCCTAAAATGCTGTGAAGTTCTATGCTGGTGTATAAAACTTTTACTTTTCAAAGGATTAATAAGTTTTACAGTTCCAAGGGAAAGTATATTGTCACTTAACATAGAAAAAAAATGTACTTTCACCTGGGGAATAGTCCATTTTTCACCGGAAAATTTGGGATTGTGATGTTAGCAAACATGCATCAGGAAGAAGTAGACCCACTGATTATTTATTCTTATGATTAAGAACCTAGCCAGTCTGACAGAGGAAATGTATTTGAAAAGGAAAAGACAATGAGAAAAAGAGAAACACAGACAAGGGGAGAAGGAGTGTAAGAAAAATGAATAGGCATTCAAGAAAGGCATACACATCAATTGCTAAGAAAGAAGTGCCAACCAGTTCATTTAAGTACAAGAATTGCTGAAAATGTCCAAGAACATCAGCGGGACTGAATCATGGGAGGCATGTTCCGTGGATTTCTGAAAGTTATAGAAAAGCAGTGGCAATGGTCACATTCTGCAGACGCCCAGTCTGGAAGATAAGTGATAGAGTATATTCCCCTGAAAGGTGGTTGTGAAGTTGAAATTTTTCTAGGGTTTATCGTTATTAGTTTTTATGTATCAGAAACATTTGTGAAATACTTATAAACTCTGAACATTCCTAGGACAGAGCATTGGTTCTTTGAGTCGGGCCACTCTTCTGTGGAGTGTGATTGTCAATGCCAGTATGGAGAGCAAATTTAACATCTGGAACCCTTCAGGGTAATATACTGTTGTTTAGACTGCTTCGAAACAAAGGCTGTATGATGATGTTGAAATGGATCAGAAGGACTTGGTTTTTGGTGCTATGCAGAAGGAACCGTCGAAAAACACAAAAATTGACACTGAACGAAATAGAACACAATTACTTAAGGTGATGCAGCTTTATAATTGTAAAAGTTATGTTAAACACACATTTTTCCAAACATTTTCATGATCAAAAATTAAAAAGTTTTTCAGGAAGTCCCAATTTTTGATTGTCTATAGTGACACCCACATTTATGTGGATACTCTGCAAAGCACATTTAAGTGCTTAGCAGAGGGTTCATCGAACCACTTCACATTAATTCCCTATTATTCCAATCTCGTACAGCGCACAGAAAAAACAAACACCCATATCTTTCCGTGTGAGCTCTGATTTCCGTTGCTTTATTATGGTGATCATTTCTCCCTATGTAGAGCGGTGTCAGCAAAATATTTTCACATGCGGAGGAGAAAGTTGGCGATTGAAATTCCGTGAAAAGATTCTGCTGCAATGAAAAATGCTTTTGTTTTAATGATGTCCATCCCAAATCCTCTATTATTTCAGTGACACTATCTCACCTATTTCGCAATAATACAAAACGTGCTGCCCTTCTTTGAACTTTCTCGATGTACTCCGTTAATCCCGTCTGGTAAGGATCCCACACTGCGCAGCAGTATTCTAAAAGGGGACAGGCGTGCCTAGTGTAGACAGTCTCTTTAGTAAATCTGTTACTTTTCTAAGTGTTCTGCCAATAAAATGTAGTCTTCTGTTAGCCTTCCCCACAACTTTTTCTGTGTGTTCCTTCCAATTTAAATTGTTCGTAATTGTAATTACTCGGTAATTAATTGAATTTACGGCCTTCAGATTTTAGTGATTTATCATGTAACTGAAGTTTAATGGATTTCTTGTAGCACTCATGTGGATGACCTTACACTTTTCGTAATTTGGGATCAGTTGCCAATTTTTGCACCATACAGATATCTTTCCTTAATGGTTTTGCAATTTGTTTTTGATCTTCTGATGACTTTACTAGACAATAAACAGCAACATCATCTGAAAACAATCTAAGATGGCTGCTCAGATTGTCTCCTAAATCATTTATATAGATAAGGAACAGCAAGGAGTCTATAACATTACCTTAGGGAATGCCAGAAATCACTTCTGTTTTGCTCAATGACTTTCCGTCAATTACTATGAACTGTGATGTCTGACATAACTGAGACAATATTCCATAAGCACACAATTTCACTAAAAGTTGCTTGTGTGGTACAGTGTCAAAAGCCTTCTGGAAATCTAGAAATATGGAATCAGTTTGAAATCCCTTGTCAATCGCACTCAACACTTCGTGTGAGTAAAGAGCTAGTTGTGTTTCACAAGAACGATGTCTTCTAAATCGGTGTTTACTGTGTGTCAATAGACTGCTCTCTTCAAGGTAATTCATAATGTTTTAACACAATATATGTTCCAAAATCCTTCTGCATATCAACGTTAATGATATGGGCCTGTAATTTAATGGATTACTCCTACTACCTTTTTTGAATATTGGTGTGACCTGTGCAACTATCCAGTCTTTGGGTAAGGAACTTTCGTGGAGCGATAGGTTGTATATGGTAGTTTAAGTATGGAGCTAATGTATCAGCATACTCTGAAAGGAACCTAATTGGTATGCAGTCTGGACCAGAAGACTTGCTTTTATTAAGTGATTTAAGTTGCTTCACTACTCAGAGGACATTTACTTGTACGTTACTCATGTTGGCAGCTGTTCTTGATTTGAATTCTGGAATATTTACGTGGTCTTCTTGTGTGAAGGCATTTCAGAAGGCTGTGTTTAGTAACTCTGCTTTGGCAGCACTGTCTTTGATAGTATCTCCATTGCTATCTCGCAGAGAAGGCAGTGATTGTGTCCTTCCGCTAGCATACTTCACATAATGAGCACAATCTCTCTAGATTTTCTGCTAGGTTTCGAGACAAAGTTTCGTTGTGGAAACTATTGTAAGTGTCTTGCATTGAAGTCCACACTAAATTTTGAGCTTCTGTGAAAATTGCCAGTCTTGCAGTTTTGCATCTCTTTAAATTTGGCACGTTTTTTTGTTGTTTCTGCAACAGTGTTCTGACCCGTTTTGTGTACCAATGAGGATCATCTCTGTTGTTTGTTAATTCATTTAGTATAAATCTCTTCTAGTTGGAAATGAAATATGATGGAACACTAAATCTTCAGGAAGAGAAATAAAGACTTGGTGGATCTTGGCTGCATTGGTATTATTAATGAATAGATTTTACAAAAATTTTAAAGAAGAGAAAGCTGGAGATTAGTCCACAATGGCAAGGGTTGTGTTGAAGTTAATGAGAAAGTTAATGTTCAGTGGTGACACTGGTATAAAAATCCACTAATAAGTTTTTATTTTAACTGCAATTGATGACTTTTTTAATGTGGAAATAAGGTTTTTGTACTATATTTTCTCAGCCAAGTGCGTGCCCCCAAAATGTAAAACCTGTAGACTGATTCGCTTGGAATTACAATGACATATCTCCTTAGCCTTATATTAAACAACAAATAATAGTGAACCAGTCAGTAATATTTTTTTAAAGTTATAGCGTCATCTTCACAGGTTTTTTTTTAGTGTGGTGTTTAGTGGTGCAGAGATTTTTCATTAAAGCTTGGATTAAGTCACTGAAACATGAAATTTGCATGTTGAAATACCTTCTTTCATTTCTTTTGTAAAATTGTTAAAATGGAGTTACATTCCTCTGGTCCTCACGCAGTGATACATTCCCATGATTAGCTTTGATTACTCAGTGTTCAAAGTGAATGCTTGATTCACACCTCATAAATATTTATAAGATTTAAAGTTGAGCAGTGGTTAGCAACTTGTTGTAAATGCTGGTTTAAATGTTCGGAAATATAAAATTGTGCATTTAACAAGAAGTGGAAAAGTACTGGCGTATGATTATAGTATCAATGAGTCACATTTGGATCCAGTCAACTAGTACAAATACCTGAGTGTAACAGTTTGTGGGGGGTATAAAGGGGAAATACCACATTGGTAAAACATATGGCAAATACTGTGAAAACACTGAGTTTACAAAGGAGGCAGTGTAAAACATTCATGCATTCCTTTCTAAAATTTTACATTTGTGTGGGTATCATTCCAGACAGGACCGAAAGAATATATTTAAAAATTTAAAATAATAAAAAAAAAAGGCAGTGTTAGAAATGTTCAAAAAACCTGATCTGCTAGAAGCTTGTAAGTAGATGTCAACTGTGCTATGATAACCTATATAAAAAGTGCTTAAAGAACAGTTATTAATTGAGGAATGTAGGAAATACTACAGCAACCTGTTCGTTGCTCCTATGGGGACTCTGAAGACAAGTTCAGACAAATTAGTGTGCACAGAAAAATTTAAGCAATTATTCTTCCTCTGCACTGTACATGAATGGATGGAAAGAGATCCTTCATATGTAGTACTGTGGGAAGCACCCCATGCCATACTCTTCAATAGTTTGTAAGAGTGCAGATATAAAGGTAGTGTTCAGTACAAATCGCAATATAAATAAAGAATCAAGATAGCTTAAGGCCAGGAAATGAGACACTAAAAAATGAGTTTTGCTGTTAATACAGCAAAATATCTGAAGATGACCATAAGAGAGATGATATAAAATGCAGACTGTCTATAGCAAGAAAAGCATTTCTAGAAGAAGAGAAAAACGAAAAGGAAAAGAAAACATCAAATATGAATTTTTGCTAGAAAGTCTTTTCTGAATTGATTTTTAGGGAGTCTAGTCTCTTACACAAGCTAAAAAGGGTCGATGAGCAGTTTGAGCAACCAGAGAAGAAATGTGGTGCAACTGTTTGTAATTTTGTTACTTTTACAATTGTGTAGCTTTCTTTTCTTTTTATTAATTATATGGTCTTCTGGCACTGATCCATGTTGTTACACAAGCACTTCCAAAGTTTGTTTTTTGAAATGGCCAAGAAGATAAAATTATACTTCATAGAACAAAAGTGTCAGTTATCATTATCAGTTATGGTGAACCATGACGTGCAGGGTGTAACTAAAGTCCGGGAACACTATGTTATTTATTGCACGAGAACTAAGCATTGTACAGATGTTGTGCATATTGCAATTTGAAGAGAATCTCTGAAAGTTTTTTACAAATGTTCCATATGTGAACCATGAGTGACCCAGCAGATGTCAATACAGTAATCGAATACTTGCCATACCCGTCCCAGCATGGCATTTTCACTGTGGCACTCATTTCCCATATTCTCTCCCGGAGCTCTGCTACGTCATGTGGTAGGAGGCAGTACATACACCCAATCTTTATTGTGTCCCCAAAGAAAAAGTCACACGGAGTGAGATCTGGCGATCGGGGAGGCCATTTCATGAAACAACTGTCCCCTTCTGTAGCACTGCCAATCCATTGATGCGGCAGCTCCGTGCTCAGGTATCCACGAACTTCACGATTAAAATGGGGTGGAGCACACTGTCATTGGGGCCATTTAGAGTTCACGGGATGCACAATGCACCGATTTCTTTCTACTCCTTATGAATGTGTCTCTTACGCGATCCACATTCACTTCACTCACACCGGGATGTCCGCTTCTCTTTGCTGGGCACAAGCAACCCATCATAACGAATTTATTGTGCCAGTGGTAAATGGCCTTCCTTGTTGGTGGCTTCTTACTGTACCTGGTTTTAAACATTCGTCAATCTCCAACACACAGAAATCCCACTCTGCACCTGAAATCGCCATGTTTGCGACTAGTGCTGACTGATATCTGTACAATGTTTTGTTCTTTTGCAGTAAATAATCGAAAGTGCTGCTGGACTTCATGTACACCATATACAGGGCGTTTCAAAAAGAAAGAGCAGATTTCAAACATTTATTTCTCAAAAACTACAAATGATAGAAACACAATTCCAACGGTCCTTCACTCAATATGAGTACCAAATGTTACACAACAAATATCAAAACTGTACCTCAATATGAGCACCATTTGTTACACGACAAATATCAAACCGGTATCTCATTTCTTGCCACACACGACGCAACTGGTCTTTAGTTACCGAATTCACGGCCGCAACAATTCGATGTCGTACCTCTTGAAGAGTAGCGGGCATAGGTGGGACATAAACACAGTCCTTTATGTACCCCCACAAATAAAAATCGCAGGGAGTAAGGTCTGGTGACCTGGGAGGCCACAGACGATGACATTGATCTTGTGCTCCTGCTCTTCCAATCCACCGTCCTGGAATGGTGTTATTTAGGTACCGTCGTACAGGTTCAGAGAAGTGTGGTGGGGCGCCATCTTGCATGAAGATGAAGTGATTTGAATCTTCCTGAAGTTGAGGAAATAGCCAGTTTTCTAACATGTCCAGGTAAATGGTTCCTGTGATAGTTTTCTCCATGAAAAAGAAAGGTCCATAAACTTTGTTTACCGAAATTGCACAAAAGACGTTAACCTTTGGTGAGTCTCTTTCATGTTGAATAACGTCCCTCGGAGTTTCACTCGCCCAAATTCGTACGTTATGCCGATTAACTTTACCAGAAATGTGAAACGTTGATTCATCTGAAAAAATTAATCGTTCGGCAAAATTGTCCTCTTCCATGTCCTGTAGAATTGCAGTTGAAAATTCGAACCTTTTGTTGTGGTCGTCAGGACGCAATGCTTGCAATAACTGCAGTTTGTACGGCTTCATGTGCAGACGGTTACTCAGAACGCGCCATACCGTTGTTTTAGACATGTTTAGTTCGTGACTTGCCCGTGCCGTGGATTTTCTAGGGCTCCTTTCGTAAGCTGCACGGACACGCTCGACATTTTCATCCGATGTGCGTGGACGACCCGTGCTTTTTCGCTTGCAGATGCAACCATCTTCTACGAATCTGTGATGCCACTCATAAATTTGCTTATGACGAGGCGGCTGTTTGTTGAATTGACGGCGGAATGCACGTTGCACACCAACAATGGACTCTAACTTTGCAAATTGCAGCACACAAAATGATCGTTCCTGTGGTGTCGTCGCCATTTTCCTACAAACAAACGCCAGCGCCACTGCGGATTTGCATGGAACTTCTGCGCGGACCATTGAAAAACTTTGAACCTTTCTCTGACAAGAAACGTTTGAATTGTGTTTCTATCATTTGTAGTTTTTGAGAAATAAATGTTTGAAATCTGCTCTTTCTTTTTGAAACGCCCTGTATTTATAAATGCCTTTATAGCAAATACATCAATTGCCTATACAGACACTACAATGTTTGAATAATGAGTCACTGTGTCATGGGTGGTATGACTGCACAATCCATTGCAGAGTAAAGATATGCAACAGCCCAAGACTCGAATGTCAACTTTTTATCATTGCCGAGTTAGCTCACAAGTTGCATGTGTTGATATTTTTCGGCGAATGGAAGATTGTAGTATTTGACAGCACAGTTATCTTTGGGCAGATGTTAATTTATTTGACAAAAGTTGTGAAATAAGTAGACTAATGTGGAATTTCATAAATATATTCCATCTGAGAAGACACAGTGTGGCCCTAAGAAATACAAGCAAATATAACACACAGATATGTCCTACCCACCCTACTCATCTGGTGGTACTTCTAACAACCCTGTTTCCAAAGCAGCCATGTAAACCTGCTGTTAACGTGTCTTCCAACTATGTGCAGTCATGATATTATGGTTTTTCCTTCAGTATGTTGGCTGCTACTGTATTCTGCACTAATGACAGGTTTATCCGTTTCAGGTGCCACGCGTCAACCAACATGTTCCCATTAGCGCAAAGTCCACAATTTCCGCAGGCTCATTCATTTGGTAATGCAAGTTTGACGTCGGTATCCGCGGTGCCATTGTCACCTGTTGTGGAAGGTACAATATGTCAACCACCAATGATCACCGCAAGCAGGTGCAATAATGTGTCAGCTGCAGGCATTACAAGATTTGAGAAAGAAAAAGTTGTTTACACCTGGACAGTTACGGGCATAAAGAACTGGCCCGAGGACGTGAGCAGCATAGCATCTACTTCTTTCCGTCACCCAAATTCGAGCGAGTGGTGCATGGTGCTGTCGAAGAAAGGCAACGAGTTACATCTCTGTTTCTGGTTGAAAGTAAGCAAGGAACCTGCCAAAGCAAACCTGAAAGCTACACTTTCTTTAGGTGGAGACGAGAAACGCGAAGTGTATCCGCCGTTGTACTGTACACTTAAAGGGGGTGAGAAGTCAGCACCAAAGTCTATCAGTGACACCTTTCCCATTACAGATGGTTACAGGAATGTGGGTGACAGATTGACATTCGAGTGCGAGGTGGAGATTATGTGCATTGTGTGGGACGAGTTGCCAAGCGCTTCTGCTCTGGAGACTGAGCCCGGCCTCGCTAGAGACTTCGGTAACTTGTTGGAGTCCCAAGATTTTTCAGACTTCATTCTGCAAGCTGGAGATGTCAAATTCAAAGCGCACAAGGCAGTGCTGTCCACCCGCAGCCCTGTCTTTGCCAGAATGTTGCAGCAGGATATGAAGGAAGCACAAGAAAACTGCGTCTACATCGAGGGCGTGGAACCGGGTGTGGTGGCAGAGGCACTGCGTTACATGTATACAGGCCGCGCGCCGGCACTGTGCGATATGGCCCGGGGCTTGCTAGTGTTTGCAGACCGTTACGACCTGTGTGAGCTAAAGAGCCAGTGCGAGGTGGAGCTGGCGAGGCGCCTCACCATAGACAATGCTGCCAATTCTGCAGTCTTTGCTGTGGTCAACTCATGTGATGCCCTACTCAAGGCTTCTGTAGCTTTCATAAAGCGGCATATTGAAGAGGTGATGGGCACTACAGGCTGGAAGGATGCCCTCCACAGCGACCCTGACTCTGTCGAAAAGATCAGTCAACTCATCGCAGCTGGTTCCCAGAGGTAACTATCAGTGTAACAATCAGTACTTACTGTGTGTACTGGTGCTTAGTAAGTCAATTATTTTAATGGGTCTCATAGTGGCTGTTCGTCCTTGTCTAGTGGGTGATCAAGCCAAGTACAATTTTTGAATCGGTCAATAAATGGCACATAATCAGTCCTTAATCACATGTACCGTAGACAACATTATACTCAATCTTTATCACTTTTTTGTATAAACTTAACAGTTACACAAATTAGAAGTAATCTTTCAGATAACAAAATGTTACACGTATATTAGAGGTGTCCCAAAAATATTGTGACAAACTTCTAATGGAGGGGGGTCATGTTGTGAGGATTGATAATCATATAGCAACCTGTGGGCACAGATGTCAGAGGTAACTGGTAGCAGAAGTCCAATATTGGAAAGGAAATGAGTCACTGGGAAGATGTATCGGGCGTAATGAGTACACATGGTTTACAATATGAACATGGCTCAAAATGTTAAAACAGATGTTCGAAGTTTGCACCACACATGCCAGACAGACGTAGCATTGACTGCCAGACATACTTAACACACCAGGAGTTTCTTTGGTTGTACCAGCTGTACTGACAATCCTTGGGAAGAGATGCATTTCAGACTCCACAGGATCGCAATTGATGGGAGATTTCATAGCTCCCCAAAAGAGATATAAATATTGGAATTAATCTGGGAAGCTTGGGCATAGGGAACTGGTCCACCATGCCCAATCCATTCATGTGGGACTCACCTATTCAGATAACTACACGAATTACCATCTACAATGAGCAAGTATCATATTGGAACCCACATGCTGCACCTCATATTTTCAGGAACATCTTTAAGCAAGCTGCAAAGAACCATTTCCAGAAAGGTATTACACTTCGCGTTGGTCTAGTGCAGGGCTTCACAACATACATGCTCGCGGAGCAAGCTGTGAGTAGCAAGGCGCGAGCACGGAGCAGTGCGAGCACGCTACCCCCATTACCGGACCAGAGCGGAGAGTGGGGAGAGTCATGTGGGGCACACAACAGCTGCCACCAGTCAATGTAAATCCACGGCCACCTGCAGGGATATCACTCACGAATTATTACTGCCACAAATGAAACAAATAAAGGAGAATGTACACGTGCCACATAATTTTATTTGCTTAGTGTATGCCTCTACATTCGTATTAATTTGTGAACTGTTACACAATAAAAGGTGTCACTGAAGTGTGGGATTCTCGGTTATCTTGTACTTTTTGCTCTTTACAATTGTGTCTAATGTTCGGAGTAATTGTTCTTGTGCATTGTAGGCGCAGCATGCAGTTTAAATTTTGATCAGACAATGCGTTTCTCAGGCGCGTCTTGTTACATTTCATTGCAGAGAACAGTTGTTCACCAACATACGTGGAACCCAACATTGATATTATTGTAGCCGCCAGTTCGTGCAAACGAGGAAATCTATCCTGAGGGAAGTGTCTGTAGAATTCCAAAATGTTTTTCTTGTTCTGAAATTTGTCTCTGTATTCTCTGTCACACTGCAGGTCAATAATTTCTTGCTGCAGCTCAGGACGAATCTCTTAAATATTCGCTGAATATGGAGAGAACAGATCAAAATCACTGTCCAGTGCTGTCAGATCTTGAAAGCGTTGATCAAATTCTTCCTTAAGGGCAACTAAACTATGTGAATAACGTTCACAGTCTTTGTGAACATCTTGCATGGATGATAATTTAGGAAAATGAGCTCGATTTCCTGTTTCCAGCTGACTCGCCCAAAGTGTCAATTTCATTTTAAAAGCTCGTATTCGATCTATAAAATGAGTAATTAGCAGATCTTTACCTTGTAGTGAAATGTTCAAAGCATTCAGATGGCTAGTTAAATCTGCTAAGAACGCGAGATCACATTTCCATGAAGGGTATTTCAATTCAGGAACACACATGTTATTTATTTCCATGAACATATTTATCTCATCTAATAGGCAAAAAAATCGATTTAATAATTCGCCACGACTAAGCCAGCGGACCTCGCTGTAATAAAGCAGGCTACCATACTGGCTTTCTACATCCTCAAGAAAGCTTTTTAATTGCCTGTGTTGTAGCCCATGCTTCCTTATACAATTGGTTGTATGAACAACAACACTCATCACATTTTTTAGAGTGATAATCTTTGCACATAAGTTTTCCTGGTGGATCACGCAGTGAACGCCTCTTATTTATTTCGGCACGGTCAGTTTTTGCATTTTCTTCTTCAACAGCGCAACGAAACCTGATTTTTTTCCCCTGTCATCGCTGGTGCACCGTCTGTAGACACTGAAACTAAAGAATTCCACGACAATCCTATATTTTCAACACTTTCTTCAACACTACTTAAAATATCACCTCCGGTTGTAGTGTCCTTCATGGCTACTACATCGAGGAGCTCCTCCCTCACCTGAAGATCTCCATTAACACCACTAATAAATATGTCAAGCTGTGCTGTTCCAGTGATATCAACACTTTCATCCAGAGCTAGAGAATACAGATATTTGCAAGCTGGCTCTGGACGTCGTCTACCATCTCCTGTATGCAACGCATAATGGTCATGTTATATAATGGCACAATCCGAAACTGTTCAACTTGAGATGGACACAAATGTTCCGCTGCAACTACCAAACATTCTTTTATTAAATCGCCATCAGTGAAGGGGTGCAGGGATTTTGCTAAAAGCAAAGCAATTTTGTAACTCACTCTGAGAGCTGCCTCAATTGATTTTTCTTCGTCGTCCAGATCTTCTTCGGATAGCTTCCTTTTAAGTTTAATAACTTCCTGTGCACGATCTGGTCCATCACATTTTCCACTTCCGTAGTCTTTCGCATGGTGCGACGTGTAATGTCGCTGCAAATTAAATTTCCTAAAAGAATTCAGCGTTTTGTGACATACTAAACATTTTGCAACACCATCTTTTTCTGTAAACAGATACAATTCCTCCTAATGGGGGTTGAACTGCGAAAGCATGGTTGTGGTTACACAATGGCGACTTGACATGATTCTTAACGAGCGAAGTGACTGTTAGAGCTGATCGTAGTACTTTAAAGTTACACAGTCGGCGCAAATTCAATAGGCATGCTGCGGCCCTATTCAAACGTGCACGCGCGTTTCCCCTCCCTCCCTACTCCGTGACGTTGCACCTGCTCGCGAGCACGTGCCTCAGCAGACGCGAGTACCCGCGCTCAAAACTGGCCAGTTGCTAAGCCCTGGTCTAGTGGGATGGTAAAAGGTACTGCCCAACTAAGCAGTTGCCGAATGAACTTGCCCACACAGTAAGTGTGAAGCGATATTGCGCCACCTGGTGCCACATATTGTTGGGGTTGTTTTCTACTCACAAATGCGGATTGTTGTAGATTGAATACGCTATCCTCAGCGAATGTGGCCTCATTAGTGAACAACACGTAAGCTGGGAAATTCACATTTCGTCCACTTTGTGCCAGAAACCACTGGGCAAAACGCATAAGTGCGGGGCGGTCATCAGCATTCAATAACTGCACCCCTTGGAGATGAAAGGCATGTAAGGACTCAGTGTTAAAACACGCTGGACACTACCAAGAGACATTATTAAGTTCGAGGTAATGGCCTGAATGTTGGCACTTGGATCAGTCTCCACAGCATCAGACACACTGTCTTCCCCAATGACTGAATGCACCGATTGTGGCCAGTTCTCATTAGCCCTGCTGCTACTTAATGACTCGTAGTCACAGAAAGCTCAGTGCAAATGAGCAAAGAAACTGTGCTGCAGTTGATGTCTGTCTGGTATATGTTCTCAATAAATGCATCCGGTAGCTCATCCATTGTGCTCATCTATTTCACACACTAAGTGCAGGTCTGCAAGCTCCCCGTTTCTGTAATGATCGTGCTGCTCGTATACTGGCTAGCACTCCAGTGAGGAAATGTCACATTCTGCTCCAGTACTCCCGGGTACAGCACCACCTAGCGGTATAAGACAATGTTTGCAGACACAGAGGTCTATGCACTTATGAGTCATGTTGTCAGTCACCTCACTTAGAGTTTGTCATGACAGTGCTGGGACACCTTGTATATAAAAGTGAGACATCCATCATTAAGCCATCAATACACAATATTGTGTCAGAAGTCCTAGTGTAAAAGTCTTGCATGGTATTCTTGCACACTTGGGGTTTTGGGAAGATGCTATGGATTGATGCCATCTTAATATGATATGTCTTGTATATATAAATGCTTTATAATAGGTGTGATAACTATTTCACTTTTGTGTTTTTATCTGACAGATTCTGACAATGACTTAAAGCTGAAACTCATAAAATTCTAAATTTTTTTTAATTAAAAAAAAGACAAAAACAGTCTATTACAAAGTCTGAATTAGTCAGTTTTACATTTTGACTGCATGTACATTCCTCTTTTAATATATGCTGTTTAATGAGACTCAGGGTTTTATTTAAGCACTTTTAACATCGATGTGTAAAACAGTTGCTCTACATTTACTTGTTCCCACAGTTACTTGCTCTTCCCTTGTTTTCATTTGTGATAAGCTAGCCACAGTACTCTGCAGGCCACTATGAGGTGTGTGGTGTAGGGTACGTACCATTGTTTATTAGGGTTTCTTTCCAGTCCATTCACTTGTGAATCACGAGAAGAATGTTTGTCTGAACGCCTCTTTGTGTGCAGTAATTATTCTAATTTTATCCTCACAATCCCTGTGTGAGTGATAGGTAAGGGATTGCAGTACCATATATACTTGAATAATCTGCGCATGTTTTTTCCCCGTATTTAAGGACGAAAAACTGGGATGCGTAGATTATTCGAAACGAGGTTGCTGCTGATCCACCTCCAACAATAGATCCAATTATATTATTGCATTGTTGAAGCCTCAGTCTGTGACAATGTCTTCAAACTTTCAAACTTGTTAATTATGGCTACAAGTTCTCATTATCGCTTGTACAGTGCTAAAGAAAAACTGAAAATTATTGAAGAAGCAGAGACCATTGGAAATTGTGCAATGGGAAGAAAGTACAATGTGAGCGAGAGGTGTATTCACGACTGGCGAAAAAACAAAAACACGGCTTCAAGAAACTAACAGTCATCAGCAGGCATTTCACGGCCAAAAAGCGAAGCATCCAGAGCTCGAAAAAAAGGCTCTGCTATTATGTAGACGAGAAGTGACAGTACAGATGTGCAGTGATGAGTGAAATGTGCCAACATAAAGCATTGGCTTTAGCCAAAGAACTACGCATTATCAGTTTTGAAGCTAGCTGGGACTGGCTATCAAGATTTTTCAGCCAAAATGGATTAAGATTCCGGAGGAAAACTACCATTGATCAGTGGCTTCCAGGCAATTACAAGGAAAAAAAATAGTGCATTTTCATCATTAAATGATAAATCTGCGATGCGAACAATCCGGTCCCTTCTTCTTGTCGAGTTGTGCCACAAACTCCTCTTCTCCACTATTCTATTCATTACCTCCTCATTAGTTACGTGATCTACCCATCTAATCTTCAGCATTCTTCTGTAGCACCACATTTCGAAAGCTTTTATTCTCTTCTTATCCAAACTATCGTCCATGTTTCACTTCCATACATGGCTACACTCCGTACAAATACTTTCAGAAACGACCATCATCAGTTATTTTGCTCCCCAAATAGCAAAACTCCTTTACTACTTTAAGTGTCTCATTTCCTAATCTAATTCCCTCAGCATCACCCGACTTAATTCAACTACATTCCATGATCCTCGTTTTGCTTTTGTTGATGTTCATCTTATATCCTCCTTTCAAGACACTGTCCATTCCGTTCAACTGCTCTTCCAAGTCCTTTGCTGTCTCTGACAGAATTACAATGTCATTGGCAAACCTCAAAGTTTTTATTTCTTCTCCATGGACTTCAATACCTACTCCGAATTTTTCTTTTGTTTCCTTTACTGCTTGCTCAATATACAAATTGAATAACATCGGGGAGAGGCTACAACCCTGTCTCACTCCCTTCCAACCACTGCTTCCCTTTCATGCCCCTCGTCTCTTATAACTGCCATCTGGTTTCTGTACAAATTGTAAATAGCCTTCCGCTCCCTGTATTTTACCCCTGCCACCTTTAGAATTTGAAAGAGAGTATTCCAGTCAACACTGTCAAAAGCTTTCTCTAAGTCTACAAATGCTAGAAACGTAGGTTTGCCTTTCCTTAATCTAGCTTCTAAGATAAGTCGTAGAGTCAGTATTGCCTCACGTGTTCCAATGTTTCTACGGAATCCAAACTGATCTTCCCCGAGGTCGACTTCTACTAGTTTTTCCATTCATCTGTAAAGAATTTGCATTGTTATTTTGCAGCTGTGACTTATTAAACTGATAGTTCGGTAATTTTCACATCTGCCAGCACCTGCCTTCTTTGGGATTAGAATTATTATATTCTTCGCCTGTCTCATACATATTGCTCACCAGATGGTAGAGTTTTGTCATGACTGGCTCTCCCAAGGCCGTCAGTAGTTCTAATGGAATGTTGTCTACTCCAGGGGCCTTGTTTCGACTCAGGTCTTTCAGTGCTCTGTCAAACTCTTCACGCAGTATTGTATCCCTCATTTCATCTTCATCTACATCCTCTTCCATTTCCATAATATTGTCCTCAAGTACATCGCCCTTGTATTGACCCTCTGTATACTCCTTCCACCTTTCTGCTTTCCCTTCTTTGCTTAGAACTGGGTTTCCATCTGAGCTCTTGATATTTAATACAAGTGGTTCTCTTTTCTCCAAAGGTCTCCTTAATTTTCCTGTAGGCAGTATCTATCTTACCCCTAGTGAGATAAGCCTCTACATCCTTACATTTGTCCTCTAGCCATCCCTGCTTAGCAGTTTTGCACTTCCTGTCGATCTCATTTTTGAGACATTTGTATTCCTTTTTGCCTGCTTTATTTACTGCATTTTTATATTTTATCCTTTCATCAATTAAATTCAATATTTTTTCTGTTACCCACGGATTTCTACCAGCCCTTGTCTTTTTACCTACTTGATCCTCTGCTGCCTTCACTACTTCATCCCTCAGATCTACCCACTCTTCTTCTACTGTATTTCTTTCCCCCTTTCATGTCAATTGTTCCCTTATGCTCTCCCTGAAACGCTCTACAACCTCTTGTTTAGTCAGTTTATTAAGGTCCCATCTCCTTAATATCCCACCTGTTTGCAGTTTCTTCAGTTTTAATCTACAGTTCATAACCAATAGATTGTGGTCAGAGTCCACATCTGCACCTGGAAATGCCTTACAATTTAAAACCTGCTTCCTAAATCTCTGTCTTACCATTATATAATCTATCTGATGCCTTTTAGTATCTCCTGGGTTCTTCCATGTATACAACCTTCTTTCATGATTCTTGAACCAAGTGTTAGCTATGATTAATTTATGCTCTGTGCAAAATTCTACCGGACGGCTTCCTCTTTCATTTCTAACCCCCAATCCATATTCACCTACTATGTTTCCTTCTCTCCCTTTTCCTACTCTCGAATTCCATTCACCCATGACTATTAAATTTTCGTCTCCCTTCACTACCTGAGTAATTTCTTTTATCTCATCATACATTTCATCAATTTCTTCATCATCTGCAGAGCTAGTTGGCATATAAACTTGTACTACTGTAGTAGGCGTGGGCTTCGTGTCTACCTTGGCCACAATAATGTGTTCACTATGCTGTTTGTAGTAGCTTACCTGCACTCCTTTTTTTTTTTTATTCAGTATTAAACCTACTCCTGCATTACCCCTATTTGATTTTGTATTTATAACCCTGTATTCACCTGACCAAAAGTCTTGTTCCTCCTGCCACCGAACTTCACTAATTCCCACTATATCTAACTTTAACCTATCCATTTCCCTTTTTAAATTTGCTAACCTACCTGCCCAATTAAGGGATCTGACATTCCACGCTCCGATCCGTAGAACACCAGTTTCCTTTCTCCTGATAACATCTTCCTGAGTAGTCCCTGCTCAGAGATCCGAATGCGGGACTATTTTACCTCCGGAATATTTTACCCAAGAGGACGCCATCATCATTTAACCATACAGTTAAGCTGCATGCCCTCAGGAAAAATTACGGCTGTAGTTTCCCCTTGCTTTCAGCCGTTCGCAGTACCAGCACAGCAAGGCCGTTTTGGTTAGTGTTACAAGGCCAGATCAGTCAATCATCCAGACTGTTGCCCCCTGCTACTACTGAAAAGGCTGCTGCCCCTCTTTAGAAACCACACGTTTGTTTGGCCTCTCAACAGACACCCCTCCGTTGTGGTTGCACCTACGGTACGGCCATCTGCCAGGTATAATACTTATTTCATTCATCTATTCAGTGGTTCGAGGATCAAATTGGCACGATTCTCCTGGATTTTCCTTTGTAAACGCACATTTGTCAACAGTGTTTCAGTTCCTGTTTCAGTCACTAGGGACTGGACACTAACTTTGGTGCCATTATCAGCCTTTATACAACCGGAATTTCTTTTGGTTTTTTTAAAGATCGTTCGACAATATTCTGCTTTGTTAGACACTGAAGGCTTCATGCATTGCTCTCGTGACAGCTAAATGTGTTTCATTCAGCATCTCTGTCTATAGCCCTATGCTTTGTTTTACACCTATTGGGCAATAATGTCCATTTCTTTAGAAGTTCCTTTACAGTGACTGTAAACAATCTTGAGCCATAGTTCCTCTACATGCTCCTGCCCTGTGCTGACAGTTTAAAGTTACTCAGATATGACACAACTGATTTTTTACCTATTTCACTGAACACACACACACATATATGCTTCTGCTTGTTTTATTTGTCCTTTGTGCTGATACCAGTTTCGATGTTGAACTGTGCTTTATTTTCAAAGAATTTTCTTGAGAATTTATTGTACTTACTAGCGATTCATCAAGAACATTTAAACATTTAATGACACTATGTGAGCATGGAAGTAGTTGCCAGGGAGTAACTGATGAAACCATAAGCAAATTCCTTTTTAACAAATGGTGATATATTCACTTTAATGGTGCCTAAAGAATATTTTTTATTTATTTTTAAAGAAACAGATTTAAAATTATAATCAGAAAGCACCCACTAAATATCAAGTTACAATTTATTCAGAGGCAGAAACAAACAAATCTTTGACTGTATGAGCTTTCGGGCTGAGAACCTTGCTGCTCCCTTTTGACACGGCCGTAGTTACGACCGCTCACAACAACCTCTGAAAGACTACACTGGTTCAAATCTGCAACACACCAGATTACTTTAACCTAAAAATTTTAACAATTCACACAAGCACACAAACTATGCACCCCGTAGGAGGGATGGAAATGGTACAAAACACTAAAATGAAAATATTAACTTTGCCACCGAAAGTGCAACTTGATTTTAACTTCTAAGAAAAGTCTTACAGTGGAAGGGTGGCAACTTTATATACTAAAATGACTATTTAAATAAAAGCCCATGGAATGCAATCTTATATAAAATTATACAAGGTTGGCCATACCAGTTAACATGCTCTACAGTACCGCCTCTCAAGATGATAGGCAAGATCAAAACATATTTCAGGAATTAGGCCGTTACACTACCGGCAATAAATTCATTAACCCACCGAACCCGACAAACATGACAGAGGCAGCTACTAATGTACGGCAGATTGATAGGGACATTAGCGAATGATCCGAACCACAGGTTGCTCTAACCCACCCTACTCCACAAGGGAAAAACGGACCACCCAATTCATAAATAACCACCTTCCCGTGGGTGGATAAACAGAGAAGAATGGTGGGACGACCCCAAAACAAAGCAGCTTGTGACCTCACCAAGAAAACAAGTAGAATTTAACAAGTAAATGAAACGACATATCACCAATCACCTAACTTCTAATAAACTGCGATTTCTGGAGAAGACCTGGTGCAGCACCCCCAAATCGCTCTCCCGAACCGTCCGCTGCCAGCCACTTCAACGGACGCAGGAAGGCGCGCCGATCTCCCGTCTCATGGCATCGCAGCTCACACCGGCCACACTGATGTCATGGGTTGACTCCTGTTGCTCTCGTGTCGACTGCGAACTCACTACCCCTCGCTATACTCCGCAGCCCACTGGACTCACGTGGTGACCTCACATGCACCGACGTTCAAGACGGACAAGTCATCTTGTGTCTCAGTGCGTGACTGACCAACCGATCGATCCAACCGCCAACGATCATTGCCTGAGCAAAATCGAGCAGACTGGCGGCCTAACGTGCAGACTCAGATGCAGGAACTAAGCCCCGACCGGGTGACCACTCGCTGAGTTTCTTACTGGCAGAGTGGAAAGACTCATTTTGCCGGCTTTAAAGGACGAGAGACAGACTAGCAAGCTGGGGATGAGAGACTGACCCCTGACTGACTGACTGACTAGCTCATAGCGCCCCTTAAATGCACGTGAACAGGCAACCTTTCCCCTTTCCCACCAGAGGGAGACATCAAAGCACCAATAGCCACAGCGGCGCCACCGCCAGAAGTAGAGGGCGACTGCTTCACACTATGTGCTCTTCGAAAGAGCAATTTTTACCACGGCTCAGATGTCAACATTCTCAAACATATCATGTCTATTTGTTCGCCCCCCCCCCCCCCCCTCCCCCCCAGGGTCCCGCAGTCCCTTTAGTGGGTACATGTGTGGCGCACATGGGGCCTCGCCCGAACTATTGCAGTCTCCTTCCTTTTTCCAGACTACATTACCATCCCTTTTCCTCTCCTTTCCTGTCCTTGCTCCTTTCTCCTTGCCCCCTCCTTTCCCTCTTGGTGGACTACTTTATATTGACATGGCTATCCTTCTGGCTTTGTTTTGGTATGTGCTATTGTTTAGTTTGCTGTTTCTGGTACTGCGCACCGCAGAATTTGAATTCGCACCAGACGTCATGGACGTCGGAGACCCATAGAGGTCACTGCACCGTAAGCTGTGGCGGTGCGCGCCTCCTGGCCCGCTTTTAGTGTGGGGGCGCCACCAGTGGAACACGTGGTCCCAGCAGCCAATAGCGGGGCCCCCGAGAGAGTACTTAAGCGCCGGCCACTCGTACATCAAGTCAGTCTAATCTCGCATACGTCGGCTTACACCTCGCTTACACTAGACTGCTTTCTTCCAGGTTCATGTAAGAGTTTGTTTCCTTGTGACTCTGTTGTTCGGTTTTGTGGTATTCGTTCTGTCCTACGTTGGTCGTGTCCGTCCCTTTCCATTGTGTGTTTGTTCGCGGGCCTCTCCGCGGGTCCTGCTGCGCCTTCCATCAGTGCTGCCCCGCGACCGTCCTGGTTGCAGTTACAACGCTGTTTCCATCTCTTTTTTTGGCGTTTTTGGTCCCCTTGGGGATTGACCCCCATTTCCTACGTTTTCTGTTCAGTGTGAGCAATTTGGGAATGAACTCCCAACCTAGTTTCCATTGTGCTGCTCCTCTCCTCCTCCCCTCCAATTTCTCCTTGCACCCTGGCCACTTCCCTGTTAGGTCACCATCACGGTAGCCAGTCTGTGTGATGGGGCTGTTAAGTGCCCACTTGGCTGAGCCCCCTGACAACACAGGAATCACATTGCTAGTACCTGAGCTGTTAATGCCTCGTGCGTGCCAAGGAGTCGATGCTCGCCACTTTGGGGCCCCAGAACTCCTGGCAATGGCCGCTGTGCCAGACGACTCTTGCTGTGGTTGGGTGGCGCCCATGGGGCGAGCCCCTGGTCAGAGTGGGTGGTACTAGAGTGGACGCCTTGCACATGAAGCGACAAAACCTTCAACATCCTGGCCATTGTGTGATAGAAGACATGACACTCCTTCTGATTCATTGGCCTTATCCTCCCTGGCCACCCCTTGGGAAGAGGGTGAAGCTCACCAGCTTGTGTTGAAACCTTTCCCTCGGTACCTGGTTTGTACCAGGACAGATGTCGAAAGTTTTGCCACGACCAAGCCTTTATTTTTGTGGAGACAATTGAAGATAAATATGGCGAAGGGGAATCCATGAGTAAAATGCAGTCTGGTTCTTTGCTCATAAAGACGTCTTCTGCTGCCCAATCTGAAGCCCTGCGTGCTTGTGACCATCTTGGTGACATCCCAGTCTCCGTCGCACCCCACCAATCTTTGAACTCTATACACGGCATCATTTTCCACCGGGATGGGAGGAAGGTTTATCTGTTTAGCAAGAGTAATAGAAGGCAGATTTCAGACTACCTAACAGATCAAAACGAAAATTTCTGTTCAAGGCAATCGTAAAATGCGTTTTAGGCAGGTATGTGCCGAGTAAAACTGTGAGGGACGGGAAAAACGCACCGTGGTACAACAACAAAGTTAGGAAACTACTGCGAAAGCAAAGGGAGCTTCACTCCAAGATTAAACGCAGCCAAAACCTCTCAGACAAACAGAAGCTAAACGATGTCAAAGTTAGCGTAAGGAGGGCTATGTGCGATGCGTTCAGTGAATTCGAAAGTAAAATTCTATGTACCGACTTGACAGAAAATCCTAGGAAGTTCTGGTCTTACGTTAAATCAGTAAGTGGCTCGAAACAGCATATCCAGACACTCCGGGATGATGAAGGCATTGAAACAGAGGATGACACGCGTAAAGCTGAAATACTAAACACCTTTTTCCAAAGCTGTTTCACAGAGGAAGACTACACTGCAGTTCCTTCTCTAAATCCTCGCACAAACAAAAAAATGGCTGACATCGAAATAAGTGTCCAAGGAATAGAAAAGCAACTGGAATCACTCAACAGAGGAAAGTCCACTGGACCTGACGGGATACCAATTCGATGCTACACAGAGTACGCGAAAGAACTTGCCCCCCTTCTAACAGCCGTGTACCGCAAGTCTCTAGAGGAACGGAAGGTTCCAAATGATTGGAAAAGAGCACAGGTAGTCCCAGTCTTCAAGAAGGGTCGTCGAGCAGATGCGCAAAACTATAGACCTTTATCTCTGACGTCGATCTGTTGTAGAATTTTAGAACATGTTTTTTGCTCGAGTATCATGTCGTTTTTGGAAACCCAGAATCTACTATGTAGGAAACAACATGGATTCCGGAAACAGCGATTGTGTGAGACCCAACTCGCTTTATTTGTTCATGAGACCCAGAAAATACTAGATACAGGCTCCCAGGTAGATGCTATTTTTCTTGACTTCCGGAAGGCGTTCGATACAGTTCCACACTGCCGCCTGATAAACAGAGTAAGAGCCTACGGAATATCAGACCAGCTGTGTGGCTGGATTGAAGAGTTTTTAGCAAACAGAACACAGCATGTTGTTATCAATGGAGAGACGTCTACAGACGTTAAAGTAACCTCTGGCGTGCCACAGGGGAGTGTTATGGGACCATTGCTTTTCACAATATATATAAATGACCTAGTAGATAGTGTCGGAAGTTCCATGCGGCTTTTCGCGGATGATGCTGTAGTATACAGAGAAGTTGCAGCATTAGAAAATTGTAGCGAAATGCAGGAAGATCTGCAGCGGAAAGGCATTTGGTGCAGGGAGTGGCAACTGACCCTTAACATAGACAAATGTGATGTATTGCGAATACATAGAAAGAAGGATCCTTTATTGTATGATTATTTGATAGCGGAACAACCACTGGTAGCAGTTACTTCTGTAAAATATCTGGGAGTATGTGTGCGGAACGATTTGAAGTGGAATGATTATATAAAATTAATTGTTGGTAAGGCGGGTACCAGGTTGAGATTCATTGGGAGAGTCCTTAGAAAATGTAGTCCATCAACAAAGGAGGTGGCTTACAAAACACTCGTTCGACCTATACTTGAGTATTGCTCATCAGTGTTGGATCCGTACCAGATCGGGTTGACGGAGGAGATAGAGAAGATCCAAAGAAGAGTGGCGCGTTTCGTCATAGGGTTATTTGGTAACCGTGATAGCGTTACGGAGATGTTTAACAAACTCAAGTGGCAGACTCTGCAAGAGAGGCGCTCTGCATCGCGGTGTAGCTTGCTCGCCAGGTTTCGAGAGGGTGCGTTTCTGGATGAGGTATCGAATATATTGCTTCCCCCTACTTATACCTCCCGAGGCGATCACGAATGTAAAATTAGAGAGATTAGAGCGCGCACGGAGGCTTTCAGACAGTCGTTCTTCCCGCGAACCATAGGCGACTGGAACAGGAAAGGGAGGTAATGACAATGGCACGTAAAGTGCCCTCCGCCACACACCGTTGGGTGGCTTGCGGAGTATAAATGTAGATGTAGATGTAGATCTTCTTCTCCAAACTGACGAGGAGTTCCGTACAAACCTTGAGAGCTAAGTAGTTCGATTTATCCGCCGTGTACGGCGCCGTGTACGGCGCGCCATAAAAACAAACGCTCTGATACAGGCGTCTTTATCCTGACCTACGAGGGGGACACCCTCCCAGAGGAGGTCAAGGTAATGGTGTATCGGTGTGATGTAAAAACTTACATTCCACCACTGATGAGATGCTTTAAATGCTTACGGTTTGGACATGTTTACCCGTTGCACCAATGATTCCCTGTGCGGTGACTGTGGGCGCCCCATCCATGAGGGGAGTGCCTGTGCTCCCCTGACGGTGTGCATAAATTGTAATGTGCAGCATCCTCCCTGCTCACCACCATGCCCAGTGTATGTGAAAGAATGACAGATTCAAGAGTACAAGACCTTAGATCGACTTACCTACACCGAGGCTTGTCGAAAGTATGACCGGCTTCGTTCCGTGCTTATAACTTCTACTTTTGCTTCAGTTACGTCCATTCCCACTCCTACCCCTTGCTTGCTCTTCCCAGCCCCCGCCCCATTCATCCCCTCTACCTCCCCATCAGTACCCATGCCCACCCCTTCAGGTGCTTCTCCCCCTCCCCCTCCCCCACTGGAGCAGCACTCCCCTTCTTCGGCAAACGCCAGTACTGGATCTCCCTCCTGGGGCACCTCTTCCCAGCACCCCCCTGAAAGGCGATCTGCAGCTCCACATCGACCACGTAATCCACGACCAGTGGGTGCCAAGATTTCCAGCTGTAATTCCGTGCTTTACCTCGCTGCAGTCTGCCCTCTTCCTTCACAAGAGAAGAAGCAGAAACACAAGAACAAGGGCGAGAACCCTCCGGTACCCCCTGAGGTGCCGCCTTCCCCTCCTCCAGCCAATGAACCAACAGAGCCTGACCTCACCTATATGGACATTACTCCATCCTGATCGGTGACGGATGGCGACTGGGCGGTGTGACCGGCTCCGGTCCGTTTACTTCCCATTTGGACTGCGGCTTGAAAATCCTCCAGTGGAGTTGTAATGGATATTTGTGTCACCTCACAGAGTTGCAGCCCCTTCTTTCCTCCAACTCTACTGCTTGCATTGCTCTCCAGGAGACCCATTTTGTCAATTCAGACTCGCCCACCCTTCGTGGGTTCCACACTTTGTCGGAACCGAATTGGCCCCTTGCGGGCTTCTGTGCTGCACCTTGGTCTGCAAGGACATTGTTAGTAGATGGGTTCCCTCCATACCACTCTGGAAGCAATTGCTGTCAGGGTCCATCTGGCCACTCCCATCACAGTCTGTAATCTCTACCTCCCACCTGACAGGCCACCCACATCCCTTGCCCTTACTACCCTTCAACAACTCCCTTCTCCCATACTGCTTCTAGGGGACTTTAGTGCCCACAACCCTTTTTAGGATAGTCACACGACTACTGCCCTGGGCAGGACAGTTGAAGCTGTTCTGGCAGGGCTTGACCTCTGTTTACTAAACACGGGCGCTCCCACACACTTTAGTGTGGCACACGGCACTTTCTCTGCCATTGACCTCTCCATCTGCAGTCCCAGCCTTCTTCCCTCCATTCAGTGGGGTGTCCACAATGGCGTATGTGACCAATCATTACCCGATTGTTTTGACCTTCCTTCAGTGTATCTTGCTCAATCACCCTCCCAGGTGGGCCTTCTCTAAAGCTGATTGGGGTGCCTTCTCCTCTGCTACCATCCCCCTGGTACTACCACACATCAGTGTTGATGAGTCTAGACAGACATTGACTGCCGCCATTCTTTCCGCAGTTGTTTCAGCCATCGCTTCTTCGTCGAGTTCCCCCCTTGTCGGAAGATGGTCCCCGGTGGACTCCGGAAATTGCTGCAGCCATAAAAGTCCCCCACCGTGCTCTTCAACACTTCAAGCGGCACCCTTCTACTGCTCTCCTTCTGGTCTTTAAACGATTCCGCGCCTGGACCTGTTACCTAATCAAATTTCAGAAACAGATTTGCTGGGCACGATATGTGGCTGCCATAGGACCGCACACCCCCTCTTCACAAGCCTGGGTGAAACTCGGGTGAATTTTTGGCCGTCATCCTCCCACTGGCGTTGCACGAATTTCTGTGCGTGGTGTTGTCCTTACCCATCTGGACTTTGTCGCAGAGAATTTCATTCAACTCTTTGCCCAAGCCTCTGCATCAACTCGGTATCTGCCCACGTTCCTCCTCCTGAAAGAGCCCTCAGAACAACTGCCTTTGTCTTTCATTTCTCACTGCTTGGAGCCTTATAATGCCCCATTTAGCAAATGGGAATTTGTCAGCACCCTCGCCCTTTGTCCTGACATGGCCCCTGGACCGGATCGGATACATAGCCAAATGCTTCAGCACTTGTCAGTGGCAGGCCACAGTCGTATACTGACCCTTTTCAACTGTCTGTGGAGTGAGGGGGGTATTTCCTACCCAGTGGCAGGAAAGCATTTTTATTCCGGTGTTGAAGCCTGGGAAGCCACCTTTCCAGTTGGATAGCTACCGTCCAGTTAGCCTTACCAACAACCTCTGCAAGCTCCTTGAATGCCTGGTGAGTTGGCGGCTGTTTTGGATCCTTGAACCCCACGACCTTTTGTCTTCAACTCAAGGTGGTTTTCGCTGTGTCCGCTCTACGGTGTATAACTTGGTCTACCTGGAGTCTGCTATCTGGTCAGCTTTTGCCTATTGGCAACAACTCATTGCAATCTTCTTTGAGCTGCATAAAGCCTATGACACCACCTGGCACCACCATATCCTCACCACCCTTCACGAATGAGGCATTCGTGGTGCTCTGCCCATTTTTATCCGTAACTTTCTTTCTTGTCGCTCTTTCCGGGTCCAAGTTTGTTCCTCCTACAGCACTTCCCATAGGCAAGAAAATGGGGTTCCACAGTGTTCTGTGCTGAGTGTCCCTCTCTTTCTCATAGCCATTAATGTACTGGTGGCGGCTGCTGGGCCGACAGTGTCCCCCTCTTTGTATGCTGACGATTTTTGTATCTACGTTGCTTTCTCCGTCATGGGCACTGCAGAATGCTGTCTACAGGGGGCAATCTATCGGGCACAATCTCGGGATCTCTCCCATGGCTTTCAGTTTTCAGTGGCCAAGTCATACATCATACATTTCTGCTGTCGCCGTACAGTCCATCCCCATCCGGACCTGTTCCTTGATGGCCAGTCTCTCGAGGTGGTGGACACCCATCGCTTGTTGGGTCTGGTCTTCGATCCCCAGTCGACATGGCTCCCTTCATCTTCGCCAGCTGAAAAGGACGTGCTGCTTACATCTCAATGTTCTTAGATGTCTGTGCAATACCACCTGGGGTGCAGACAGCTCTATTCTGTTGCAGTTGTACAAAGCACTGGTCCAGTCTCGTTTAGACTACGTGAGTCCTGTCTATGGTTCTGCATCACCCTCGACATTGCAAATACTAGCCCCCATCCACCATTGTGGGGTACGACTTGTGACAGGTGCCTTCTGGACTAGTCCCGTGATTAGCCTTTCTCCCAGGGGCGGGAATTCGACTGCTGCAAGGTTTGCGCCAACAACAGCTGATATCTTTGGCGCTTCGCATTCGCTGCATCCCAAAGCACCCTAATTATGGTCTCCTTTATCCAGACATGAAGATCAACCTCCCGCAGCGGCAGTCACAATGTGGGCTTCCTATGGCTGCCCGCATTCAGTCGCTCTTTTCTGAGGTCCAGCACTTCCCTTTACCGCCTCTTTTCTCTGCTCATGCATGTACGCCTCCAAGGTGTGTCTCTCGGCCACAGCTCTGTCTTGATCTCTCCCTCAACTCAAAGGATTCTGTCCCTCTGGAGGCCCTTCACTACCAATTCCACTGTCTCCTCAGTTCATTCCATGGTTCAGAAGTAATTTATACTGATGGCTTCATGGTTGCTGGTCACACTGGTTATGCTTACACGTATGCGAGACACTGAACTTCGTTCCTTGCCAGATGGCTGTAGTGTTTTTACTGCAGAATTGGTAGCCATTTTGCACGCACTTGGACGATATTTGCTTCTGCTCAGGACTGTCCTTCACTATCTGTAATGACTCTGTGAGCAGTTTGCAAGCTACCGGCCAGTGCTTCCCTCACCACCCGCTGGTCATAGTTATCCAGGTGGTTTTCATTTGGTCCCCAGGCCATGTTGGGATCCCTGGCATTGAACTTAACATTTGACTGGCTAAATTGGCTACTAACAGGCCATCTCTTGCTATTGGCATTCCGGAAATAGACCTTCGCTCGCCATTACGTCAACAGGTTTTGGGACTTTGGAATGCAGAATGGCTTACTCTTTCTTTACCAAACAAGCTCAAGGCGATAAAGGATTCTACAACTATATGGCAGTCCTCCTTACGGGCCTCCTGTAAGGCCTCTGTCATCCTTTGCCGACCCGACTCCTCATCATCCGTGCTTGGCTAACTCAGTTATCTCTTCCATCGTGAGGATCCCCCCCACCTGTTGTCGTGGATCAGTGTTGACTGTGGTTCACCTCTTACTGGACTGTCCCAACTTAGCTGCCCTGCGATGGACTTTTAGCTTTCCTGACTTGCTACCCCTGGCATTAGCTGACATTGCCTCAGAAGCAGATCTAGTTTACGATTTCTTCGTGATGGGGTTTTTTATCGCTTTTTTTAAGAGTGGGACCTTCAACCTTATCGGTGGGTGGAGGGGATGGCAGTCCGTCTTGATCCCCCCTTCGCCCCGATTGGACTGGCTTCAAATGGGCTTGGTGGTTCACCCCCGCCCTCTGCCTTCCCACTCCTTTCCTTATGGGGTCTGTTTTATCTTGAGTGTATATCTTGTCTACCTGTATTTCTTCCTTCATGCCCCTGTCATTAGTCACTTTCTTTCCCTCCTCTCTTCTTCTGACTTCCTCCTCTGTGATTCATTTGTAATTTTATGGCCATTGCAGTTTCCTCTTCTAGTGTGAGGTTTAATCGGTTTAAGGTTGGAGGGACTGATGACCGCATAGTTTGGTCCCTTCCCCAATCCAACCAGCCAACCAACTATTTGTTAAATCTAAAATATTTCCATCATGAATGGGGTTCCTAACTATCTGGTCTAGGTAGTTTTCAGAGAAGGCACTTAGCTGTGTTCCACAGGATTCTTATCACACCTACCACGAACAAAACTGTAATTTTCGCAGTTAATTGTTAAATGATTAAACTTCTCCAGCAATGATTATGGTATGATTGGGAACTTGTGTACAAGTGTTCACTTGTACCAAGGAATAACTTTTAGCACTTCCTTCAGCAAATTCTCACTTTATAGTGTTTTGTTAAAATATATATATATATATCTGTGTGTGTGTGTGTGTGTGTGTGTAGGCTCCTCTGCATGAATTCTGTTAAGCAAACAACTTATTGCCAGAGACTCCTCACAGTATGTAATGTGTGGTCATGGTCCCCCCCCCCCTCCCCCCCCGAAGAAGTTATTAAGTTATTCTTAATAAACATTTAGTTAATACTAGAATGAATTTGCACTCCGTGCAGTGTGTTCTCTGATTTGAAACACTCATGCAGATTAAAACTGTGTGCCGGATAAGGATTCGAACCTGGTATACTGTATTGGGTCGGGACTCAAAGCTGGTACCTGTTCCCTTTTGTGGACAAGGGCTCTATTGACTTTTATCCAGGCAAGACCCACTCTCACTGTATCCTGTTTTCCAAAGTTCACAGAAATTATTTATAAATACTCTGCAAGTGCACTAGTTACAGTGCAGTCAACTGTCAAGAAACCTATGTCGTTTCCATCAGTTCTAAAGGGCACACAGTGTTTTGTATCCAGTCAATGCAAGCTTGACAAGCACAGTATTATGGGTTTTATTTAATTTTGCCAGCCAACCATCCTTGGACAACTGAGAATAGAATAATCCTCATAAAACCTGTTGCCATGAAGGGTGTGTCAACTGTCATGTGAACAGGATATCCCGGAATTTTGCTTCTCTTGGTAGATCTGAAGATAGATAGCTGCCCAAAATGCTTAATGTGGAAATAATTTTTAAAAGTTTGATCAGTATTGTTTAATTTATGGTCCCCCTTTACAAATGTCTGCTTGTGTCTGTGTAGGTGCGCGCGAGTGTATACCCGTCCTTTTTCCCCCCTGAGGTAAGTCTTTACACGCACACACACACACACACACACACACACACACACACACACACACACAGCTTTCAGACAACACTACATACAAAGTTTGCCAAGGTAATCCCATTCCTGATGTCCAGGCGGAGCTTCAAGGAATCCTCAGAACCGTAGGCCCCCTACAAAACCTTTCACCTGACTCCATCAACCTCCTGACTGCACCGACACCCCGCACCCCTACCTTTTACCTTCTTCCTAAAATTCACAAACCCAATCATCCCGGCTGCCCCATTGTAGCTGGTTACCAAGCCCCCACAGAACGTATCTCTGCCTACGTAGATCAACACCTTCAACCCGTTACATGCAGTCTCCCATCCTTCATCAAAGACACCAACCACTTTCTCGAACACCTGGAATCCTTACCCAATCTGTTACCCCCGGAAACCATCCTTGTAACCATTGATGCCACTAACTTATACATAAATATTCCACACGTCCAGGGTCTCGCTGCGATGGAGCACTTCCTTTCACGCCGATCACCTGCCACCCTACCTAAAACCTCTTTCCTCATTACCTTAGCCAGCTTCATCCTGACCCACAACTTCTTCACTTTCGAAGGCCAGACATACCAACAATTAAAGGGAACAGCCATGGGTACCAGGGTGGCCCCCTCGTACGCCAACCTATTTATGGGTCACTTAGAGGAAGCCTTCTTGGTTACCCAGGCCTGCCAACCCAAAGTTTGGTACAGATTTATTGATGACATCTTCATGATCTGGACTCACAGTGAAGAACAACTCCAGAATTTCCTCTCCAACCTCAACTCCTTTGGTTCCATCAGATTCACCTGGTCCTACCCCCCCTGCGGGTCCGGGGGTTAGAATAGTGAGGTATTCCTGCCTGTCGTAAGAGGCGACTAAAAGGAGTCCCTCCCCTTCAAGGGGGTAGTTTGCGCCTGCATCCGGAGACGAACAGTTCCTCGACTTATATTTGTGGTCACTTTGGTTTTTCACTTATTCTCGTTTCTTCCTTCCTTTGTTTGGTTCCTCTCCTTGTCCTTCTCCCTCTCACTGTCTACCTTACTTTTTCCCTTGCCTTTTCCTTGCCTTCTTCTCCTTGCCTTCTTGTCCACCCTCTGGTCTCCGCCTCAGCGTTTGAGACAGTCTGTCCTTTCTCTCGCTCTCTCCCTTCTTTTTCATCCCTGTGCATGCCTGAAGGCCGACCCACATGTTCGCACGCGTAGCCGGTGACGGGGTAATGTGTAATTCCCCGCCCGGACACTTTTCTTGACCTTCGATAGTGTTCAACTGTCGTCGCGCATTAAAGCGGGCTACGAGGTTATTTCTGTTCGCCCCTATGTCCCGACACCTATGCGCTGCTACCAGTGTCAGCGTTTTAATCACACTCACCAGTATTGTTCTAATGCTGCTAAATGTGTCACTTGTGGCAGGGATGCCCATGAGGGTGACTGTCCACCACCGTCTCCTCGTTGTGTGAACTGTCAGGGTGACCATGCAGCGTCCTCCTGTGACTGTCCCATCTACAAGGAAGAACGCTGTATACAAGAAATTCGGGTCAAAGAGAAAGTGTTCACCTCGGCTGCTCGCAAGCTCTTTGCTAGTAGGAAGCCCACGCTGCTCCCAGCGGGGATATACAGTACTGTCCTCGCCTCTCCTCGGACTACCAGGGAGGTGGCTATGCAGACATGCAATCTGACCTTCAGTACTACGGTTGTCCTTTCGGCCAGTGCTAAGATCGCCCGGTCGACATCTCCTCTTCCTCCCGTCACCCCTCAGACACAAGCACCTTCATCAGCTTCTTCCAAGACGAAGACCCAGAAGTCAGATGCACGGGCCTTCAAGAAGGATCCGTCCCGTGCAGACTTCCTACGTACCTCGAACTCCCAGCCATCGACCAGTACTTCCACTAAACGATCTTCCAATTAGGCTCATAGGAAGCAAAGTTCTCCGCCACGGCACATTTCTTCTCCTGCGCCACCCAGCGGATGCCGCCCCAGGCCGTCATCCGTTTCGCCTGGCCACACTGCTGGCAGCCAAACATCTGACCGTGCACTGGTGGTGGAAGCTCCCCCTCCCGACCATCTTAACAAGATGCCCAATGAACCAATTGAACCAATGGACGATGACTCTCCGCCTACTGATAGCGGCGGCAGTGCTCACTCGAAGCCAGGCCCTCAGCGGCCTTCGAGGTGACCCCTTCTTGCTTCTCCTTTGTCCTTTTCTTCTCACTATGGCACTTATTCACTGGAATATTCGCAGCATTCACTCCAACCGAGAGGACTTAAAGTTGCTGCTCTGCTTTCACTGTCCGCTCGTCATCACTCTCCAGGAAACGAAGTTACGCCCATGCGATCAAATTGCCTTGCCACACTATACCTCTGTGCGTTTTGACCTACCCCCTGTGGCGGGTATTCCGGCTCATGGAGGGGTTATGTTGCTGGTCTGGGATGATATTTACTACAATCCCATCACATTGCACACCGGCCTGCAGGCAGTTGCCGTCCGAATTACTCTACCCACTTTTACATTTTCCATTTGTACCGTTTACACTCCATCGTCGTCTGCCGTTACCAGCCATGATGCAAATTATTGCTCAGCTACCTGCACCATTTTTGTTGACTGGAGACTTCAATGCCCACCATCCCCTTTGGGGCTCACCAGCATCCTGCCCGAGGGGCTCCCTGTTAGCAGACCTTTTCAACCACCTCAATCTTGTCTGCCTCAGTACTGGCGCCCCTACTTTTCTTTCGGACACATCTCACACCTATTCCCATTTAGACCTCTCTATATGTACTACCCAACTTGCACACCGGTTTGAGTGGTATGCACTTTCTGATACATATTCGAGTGACCACTTCCCATGTGTTATCCATCTCCTGCATCATACCCCCTCTCCGTGCTCAACTAGTTGGAACATTTCCAAAGCAGACTGGGGGCTCTTTTCTTCCAGGGCGACCTTTCAGGATCAAACCTTCGCAAGCTGCGATAGTCAGGTCGCACACCTCACTGAAGTCATTCTCACTGCTGATGAATATTCCATCCCTCACACTACTTCTTCTCCACGTTGCGTACCGGTCCCCTGGTGGACCGCAGCATGTAGAGACGCTTTACGTGCTCGTCGACGTGCTTTACGCACCTTTAAACGCCACCCTACAGTTGCGAATTGTATCAATTATAAAAGATTACGTGCGCAGTGTCGTCATGTTATTAAAGAAAGCAAGAAAGCCAGCTGGGCTGCTTTCACAAGCTCCTTCAACAGTTTTACTCCTTCTTCTGTTGTTTGGGGTAGCCTGCGTCGGCTATCTTTATACGGTCGCGAATGACGTCCTTGTGGCCCCTGAGGATGTCTCCAATGCCTTCGGCCGCTTTTTCGCAGAGGTTTCGAGCTCCGCTCATTACCACCCTGCCTTCCTCCCCCGAAAACAGGCAGAGGACTTCCTCTCCTCGAATCGTGAAAGTTATAATGCCCCATTCACCATGCTGGAACTTGAAAATGCACTTGCCCGGTCAAGGTCCTCCGCTCCAGGGCCCGATTCGATTCATATTCAAATGCTGAAGAACCTTTCTCCTGCGGGTAAAGGTTTTCTTCTTCGTACTTATAATCGCATCTGGATTGAGGGTCATGTTCCCACATGCTGGTGCGAGTCTATTGTTGTATCGATTCCTAAGCCGGGGAAGGACAAGCACTTGCCTTCCAGTTATCGACCCATCTCGCGTACCAGCTGTGTCTGTAAGGTAATGGAGCGAATGGTTAACTCTCGTTTGGTTTGGCTGCTCGAATCTCGACGCCTACTTACCAATGTACAATGTGGATTTCGTAGGCGCCGCTCTGCTGTTGACCATCTGGTTACCTTGTCGACCTTCATTATCAATAACTTCTTGCGGAAGCGCCCAACCGCGGCTGTGTTCTTTGATTTGGAGAAGGCTTACGACACCTGTTGGAGGGCGGGCACTCTCCGCACCATGCATACATGGGGCCTCCGCGGTTGCCTCCATCTTTTTATCCGTGCCTTTGTAATAGATCGACAGTTCAGGGTACATGTGGGTTCTGTCCTGTCCGACGCCTTTCGCCAGGAGAATGGGGTGCCACAGGGCTCAGTTTTGAGCGTCTCTCTCTGCGCCAGAGTGATCAATCCAATAATGGATTGCCTTCCAGCTGATGTATCAGGCTCCCTTTCCGTGGATGATTTTACCATCTATTGCAGCACACAGCGTACATAGTACATATTTCCTGGAGCGCTGTCTTCAGCGTTGTCTTGATCGTCTTTACTCCTGGAGTGTCGCCAATGGCTTCCGTTTTTCTGCCGAGAAGACGGTCTGTATTAACTTCTGGCGCTACAAAGAGTTTCTCCCACTGTCCTTGCGACTCGGTCCAGTTGCTCTCCCATTCGTGGAGACGAAAAAATTTTTAGGTGTTACATTTGTCAGGAAACTTAGCTGGTCTCCACATGTGTCATATTTGGCTGCTCGTTGTACCCGTTCTCTAAATGTCCTCCGTGTTCTCAGTGGTACGTCGTGGGGAGCGGATCGCACCGTCCTACTTCGCCTATATCGGTCGATCATCCGCTCCAAGCTGGATTATGGGAGCTTCGTATACTCTTCTGCACAGCCGTCCATCTTACGCCGCCTCAACTCCATAAAACATCGGGGTTTACGTCTTGCGATCGGAGCGTTTTATACTAGTCCCATCGAGAGTCTTCATGCTGAAGCCGCTGAATTGCCACTAACCTACCGGCGCGATATACTGCTTTGTCGGTATGCCTGTCGGCTACTGTCAATGCCCGACCACCCGTCTTATCGTTCCTTTTTTGACGACTCTCTCGACCGTCAATATGGGTTGTACGTCTGTGCCCTGCTACCCCCTAGAGTTCGCTTTCATCGCCTCCTTCAGCACCTTGATTTTTCACTCCCTGCAACCTTTCGAGTGGGCGAGAGCCAAACGCCACCTTAGCTCCAGGCTCAGGTTCGCGTTCACCTTGACCTCTGCTCGCTCCAAAGGAGGTTACCCCCGGTTCGGTATACCACTCCAGTTTTGTCGAACTTCGTTCAAAGTTCATTAATATGACCTTCATTTATACAGATGGCTCTAAGATGGGGCACACAGTTTCCAATACTGGCTCCATGGCCATTGTTCGGTCTTCACAGCTGAGCTCTTTGCCCTCTACCAGGCTGTTCTTTACATCTGCCGCCACCGACATTCTGCTTATGTCATCTGCCCTGATTCCCTGAGCACCATCCAGAGCCTCAGTGATCCTTATCTGGTTCACCCTTCCGTGCACCGGATCCAACGCTCTCTTCAGCAGCTGGTGGATGACGGTTCTCCAGTTAGCTTTATGTGGGTTCCTGGCCATGTCGGTGTCCCTGGGAATGAAGCTGCAGATGCCACGGCCAAAGCTGCGGTCCTCCAGCCTCGGACAGCCTCTTGTTGTGTCCCTTCATCAGATTGTAGCAGGGTCATTTGTCAGCGCATTTTCTCGCTGTGGTATGCCGATTGGGCTGCACTTACGGACAACAAGCTTCGGGCCTTGAAACCTCTTCCCGTGGCTTGGACGACCTCTTAACGCCCCTCTCGGCAGGAGGAGGTCGTTTTGGCCCGGTTACGACTTGGACACTGCCGGTTCAGCCATTGCCATCTGCTGACGTCTACGCCGGCGCCGTTCTGCGCATGTGGGCAATTGCTGATGGTCCACCACATTTTAACGTCATGTCCGAATTTTAATACACTGCGTGTTGATCTTGGCCTGCCATGTACTCTGGATGCCATTTTAGCGGATGACGCAGGAGCAGTTGCTCGCGTTCTTCGTTTTATCAACATGACAAACCTGTCTAAGGGCATTTGATTATGCTGGTTTTTTTTTCCTCTGACTGTGTTTTTTATAGTATTGTCCCTTTTAGCTGCTGTTTTAACCTTGTGCCTCACGGTGCTTTCCTAACTTAGTCTGGGCGCTAATGACCATTGTAGTTGTGTGCCCTAAAACCACAAAAAAAAAACACCTGGTCCTACTCCAAATCCCATGCCACTTTTCTTGACGTTGACCTCCATCTGTCCAATGGCCAGCTTCACACGTCCGTCCACATCAAACCCACCAACAAGCAACAGTACCTCCATTATGACAGCTGCCACCCATTCCAAATCAAACGGTCCCTTCCCTACATTCTAGGTCTTCATGGCAAACGAATCTGCTCCATTCCGGAATCCCTGAACCATTACACCAACAACCTGAAAACAGCTTTCGCATCCCGCAACTACCCTCCTGACCTGGTGCAGAGGCAAATTACCAGAGCCACTTCCTCATCCCCTCAAACCCAGAACCTCCCACAGAAGAACCCCAAAAGTGCCCCACTTGTGACAGGATACTTTCCGGGACTGGATCAGACTCTGAATGTGGCTCTCCAGCAAGGATACGACTTCCTCAAATCCTGCCCTGAAATGAGATCCATCCTTCATGAAATCCTCCCCACTCCACCAAGAGTGTCTTTCTGCCGTCCACCTAACCTTTGTAACCTCTTGGTTCATCCCTATGAAATCCCCAAACCACCTTCCCTACCCTCTGGCTCCTACCCTTGTAACCGCCCCCGGTGTAAAACCTGTCCCATGCACCCTCCCACCACCACCTACTCCAGTCCTGTAACCCGGAAGGTGTACACGATCAAAGGCAGAGCCACGTGTGAAAGCACCCACGTGATTTACCAACTGACCTGCCTACACTGTGATGCTTTCTATGTGGGAATGACCAGCAACAAACTGTCCATTCGCATGAAGGACACAGGCAGACAGTGTTTGTTGGTAATGAGGATCACCCTGTGGCTAAACATGCCTTGGTGCACGGCCAGCACTTCTTGGCACAGTGTTACACCGTCCGGGTTATCTGGATACTTCCCACTAACACCAACCTGTAAGAACTCGAACTTGCCCTTCAGTATATCCTCTCTTCTCGTTACCCACCAGGCCTCAACCTCCGCTAATTTCAAGTTGCCGCCGCTCATACCTCACCTGTCATTCAACAACATCTTTGCCTCTGTACTTCCGCCTCGACTGACATCTCTGCCCAAACTCTTTGCCTTTACAAATGTCTGCTTGTGTCTGTGTATGTGCGGGTGGATGTGTGTGTGTGTGTGTGTGTGTGTGTGTGTGTGTGTGTGTGCGCAAGTGTATACCTGTCCTTTTTCCCCCCTAAGATAAGTCCCTCCGCTCCCGGGATTGGAATGACTCCTTACTCTCTCCCTTAAAACCCACATCCTTTCGTCTTTCCCTCTCCTTCCCTCTTTCCTGATAGAAGCAACCGTTGGTTGCGAAAGCTTGAATTTTGTGCGTATGTTTGTGTTTGTTTGTGTGTCTATCAAAATGCCAGCGCTTTCGTTTGGTAAGTCACATCATCTTTGTTTTTAGATATATTTTTCCCACGTGGATTGTTTCCCTCTATTATATTCGTTATATATACGCAAACACATACACAAAATTCAAGCTTTCGCAACCAACGGTCACTTCATCAGGAAAGAGGGAAGGAGAGGGAAAGACGAAAGGATGTGGGTTTTAAGGGAGTGGGTAAGGAGTCATTCCAATCCCGGGAGCGGAAAGACTTACCTTAGGGGGAAAAAAGGACAGGTATACACTTGCCCCCCCCCCCCCCCCACACACACACACACACACACACACACACACACACACACACACACACACACGCACGCATGCGCGCGCGCCCACACACACACACACACACACACACACACACACACACACACACATACATATATATCCATCCGCACATATACAGACACAAGCAGACATTTCTGGGAGAGATATATTTTTTTTTTCATGTGCTGTTTCATGCTGGGTGCCCTGGAGAAAGTTACAATTCATGTGGCAATTTTGTCAGCTGTTACCTCTGGTATTTCCCAGGTGGGGGTATTAGTGCTACCTGGTTTCCTTATATTTTTTAAAAATCTGTATTGCTAGTGGCTTCTTCCCATTTCTTACGTCATTGCATGTCGAGTCTGTTGAGAAGGTCATCTGCTATCTCAGGGTCTCCACCGTTCTGGAATTCCGGATACAGCTCCTCAGTTTCGCTGTTCCAACCACGGATGTATTCCTTATGGAAGCCACTTGGTACAGACCTCTTTGCTGTGTAGATGACAGTCCTTGTAAACTGGTCGTAGTTAGTACTTCTGGGAGATATCCACCTGACAATCCCATCTAACTATGCTGCAAATTTCTCCCAACCTGCTTTCTTCAGGTTTCCTCTGGATCTGAGAGTGGAATGAATAACTGGAATTTTTATGCCAACCACAAGTATAATAGGGCGATGCTGCATATGTGGGAAGTCTTTAAATACCCTTCTTGGTTCATTTCAGTGTTCCATGCCACCGATATAAAGGTTCCCCTATCTTTTGCACTGAAAATTAAGCTGAGATTATGGGAATCTGCTCAATTTAAAAGTTGGTAACCGTTTTAATCTGTTCTATATTTCCAGGTTCTATGATGGCTATTAAAGTTGCCCGCATGTATAGCAGGGTGTGGATGGACATATAACATCCTTTGGGGCCATTGTATTTGCAGTGCTTATATATGTTAACAACAGTTACATTGGCTATTTTGGCAGTTAATTGGTGGATATCGCCATCTGTCCTTGACTACTAGTTGGGCATTTTTGATGTTGTTTCGGACATAGTCTGCGACATCGTATGATCGAAGATAGGTTGCACCAAGTAGTTCATATCCATGGATTTTACCCCTATAGTGGTGCTGGTTGTTGTTTTCTATATGAGTTTCCTGGATCAAGGCCATGTCAATATTTTCTTCTAGCAGAAACTGAAAGATGTATGCACACTTGGCTGTGCTAAGTCCCTTAGCATTTAGTTAGCAGATACAGATTATTTTTCTGAGGTTCTTTGTCATTTAGCCCTGATAAGGACCTTGACTTACTGGTCTTCTTGGATCCATGTATGTTAGCCAAGAGATCAAAGATTAGCCTGGCTGCCGAAAATCGCTCTAGCTCATTTAGTGTTACCCAAGGTGCACGTACAGTAACTCTATTGTGGACGTGAGCTAGTTCAGACCCCATTAAATGTCATAAAAATATTTTAGTTTTGTTGAGAGCACCCAATCCCACAATTTTTACTCATGGTTTGTGTGTAATCTATACACTTAGAGAACTCTCATTGAGTATTATTGTTACTTCTTAGTCTGTATTGACTAGTGTGGCAAATGTGCTGACCCTTTCTTTTCTTTGCTTGAATACAATCTTCCATAATCCCCTCTAAATTGTGTTTAATTCACATAAAACTTTTGCCAGTTTGAGCTGCCGTAAATGCTAAATTGTTTTCCCCCAAAACTGTTTCTCCCTTTGCACACATCTATATAATAACCAGGAATTTGACACAGTTATGCCAGGAAAATGGTGAAGCATACTGTCTCTTGCTCCTCAAAAGTGTAATACAGCTGCAACTGTGATTTACTCATTTCTGCTACAAATGTTAATGAAAAATTTCATGATCTTCTCCATTATTTCCAAAGGAGAGTTCTGTTTGTGGGTCCATAGCTCATCAAGTATTAGTTCTGGAAATAAAAGCTTCCTCTTTGTTTTTGTTTAATTAATTAATTTATTTTGGTTTCGTTTTCTGCAATTAGTTTTGGGGTCACTATCGCCACATTTTCAAGCTGTGGCTGTCAAAACGCTTTTGTGTTCAGTAAAAGTCAACAGATACTCCTTAGTTATTAATAAGTTAGAAACTCCACTAAAGGAGTAATCCAACAATGTGAAGATAAATGTGCAATTTAATCTTCTCTTAGCATATAGTGACAGACTTTTTGTGAGTCAAACATTTAAGTGATAAAGTGGTGGTGGTGGTGGTCTTCAGTTCGAAGACTGGTTTAATCCTACTCCGTCCTGTGCAAGCCCCATCATCTCTACTGCAGCTTGCATCCTTTGGAATGTGCTTACTGTATTCATCCCTCCAGTATTAAATTGGTTATCTGAGAATGTGTCCTACCAACCGATCCCTTCTCCCAATCAGGTTGTGCCACAAATTTCTGTGCTCCCCAATTCCATTCAGTACTTTCTCATTAGTTACAGGATCTACCCATCTAATCTTTAACTTTCTTCATTTCGAAAGCTTCTATTTTATTCTCTTCTCGTTGAAACTGTTTATTGTCCATGTTTCACTTCGCTACATCGCTATACTTCGTATAAATACTTCCAGAAAAGACTTTCTGGCACTTAAATCAGTACTCGATGTTAACTAATTTTGCCTCAGGGAAGTTAGCCCCAAAGTTTGAAAATTTTTTAATTTCTTTCCTTGCTCTGAAGTTGCTCTACTATGCTCCAGGAGCACACCACACACGAGTAAATTTAAATACAAACATACAATTAAACAAAAACAGAATTTTCCATCAGGCCTCACTTTCTGTAAAATCGGATTTTTGTACATGTGTGTTGGTCTGAATGTTGCTCTAGAACAACAGTATCCTCAGACAAGCAGTTTTCAAATGGGGGAAACAAAAATAGATTTTCCACTGGCCCCCACTTTTTGAAAATTGGATTTTTTTATGCAAGTTGCTCTAGTTACTCTGAATGTTACTTCCCAACAACTATGTCGACCTACTAGTACTTTAAAAGTGGTATCCAAAAAAAAAATTTTGTGCTAGACCACCTCTGTCTTTGAAAAGCTGGGTGTCTTAAAGTGTACTTCAGGTTGGTCTTCTTTATTCTGAACATTGTTCCAGAACAACAATGCTGACAAACAAATAGTATTGATACAGAAATTAAAACCATTTTTTCTTCATCTATTTCCTTTTCCTTTTCCTTCCCCTAACCCCACCCCCCATCCCCATCTCCTGTGTGTATCTGTAGTTGCTTTGAACATACTTCCAGATCAGTCCCTACAAGTAAATATTAAAGTGGAAACTATAACTATTTTCTTATCAGCCTCCCTTTTCTGAAGAATACAGTTTTTAAATTTGTTTTGACTTACTCTAGCTCTCAACATTGCTCCAGAACAATTATTTCGACAAAAATGATGGATGATGATGATGATGATGGTAGTGACGGTGATAATGTGGAAACGAGATCAAAATTTGCTTCGGAGTTTGCCCCTGCCCCCAATTACATATTGCTTTCCTTAGAAGGTTTTAGTCTTCCTCTGTATTGCTGCAAAATAGTATTTGAAAGCATTACATACATTGGAAATCAGCAATATTTCTTTTAACTTATTTTCGAAAAGGAATTTCTTGTAAGAAAGTGCTGAACAGATTTATCTTGAGCTTACAGGTATGTGTAGCTTGTTCTTTTTGTATTTCCCGTGAGTTTGTACTGATTAAACCCATCGCAACATTTCGGGAAGTTCCTTGTGGCTTACTATTGCACTGAACCTATGCAGTCGAACAGCTCCTGAGCCACAATAGCCATGACACTGTGCAGGCTATAAAGACAGAAACATAAGGGTCTCTTCAAGATTGTAGTACATTTTAATAGAACTTTGATACTTCCAATATTTATTTCAGCCACAACAAAAATTCGGTACAAAGCACACTAATTTCCATATTATTAATTGTGTCATGCAGCTGTTTTTACAGCTTAGTGGTACTTAATGCCATTAAATAAAACATAATTTATTGTGCCTTGGTATGTAACAGATTGTGTGTTGACATATAAATTAGATCATGATTTATGCAGCTTTGAGCCATAATTAATCTGTGGATTATTTATGTAATAAAGGTGCAGGAAAATGACACATTACATTCCATGACTTTTATGGGTATGGCTATCTTCAGATTATAAGGCTCTCGTGGATGCATTAGATAGACCAGTGGTGCCAAGTTCAGGTATTTACCTGAAAATCAGTGCTGTAATCAGCAATTCTGATAAGAATATATTTATAAGCCCTAAACATATTTACACAGTTCTGCAAATAAATTGGTATAATACCTGGTCCAAGTTCTTGAATTCCATGTCATCAAAATTAACAGTGATCAGCGATACATTTGATGACTCGGAGAGTAGTGTAACTAAGGAAAATTTCAAATCAAAATTCAGGTTTCCTTTCAACTGCCTCTACCACATAAAATGAGGGTTATCATGTGCCCAGCGGCAGCAATCTGAAAGTGTGTCCAATTTTATGTTGCAAAATGTCAGATACCCTGTATGAGAAACGGTGGGAGCAAGCGTCAATACCATTTCCTACTTCATTTAAGAGATATAAAATGTTGGAGTCTGGAATGTACCTTAAGGTCATGGGTAGATCCAAAGAATGCGGAAGCAGTTTTTCAGGAATTGTTGTGAACAATCCGGCATCATGACATGACATCATAATGGAGTGTGTGCTGGATAATTTCAGTGGGTCTTTTACACATATTAAGAAGTGCCAACTAAAGGAAAACAAAGAATTGAGGTTTCAACAAAAATTGTTGTCTGTAACTTGTATCTGGTGCAGAGGGAGCCAAAACAAAGAGCACCAAAATGCAATTTTTTGGCTGACTGGATGCAATCCAATTGAAAACCTCAGAGTCATGAAGTATGACCATGATGCCAGTGAAATTCTCTCGATTGTCTAGATCTATTTCACATCCATTATTGGACACAAAAAGTAATTGCTGTGCTTATGGACTACTCACAGTACATTTGTAGAGATGAAACAGGTTCATTAGTACAAAACTGAAGACACCAACAAGAGAACTGTGTTTGCATATGTATCACTATCAAATTATCACAGAAACGCCTGATTCCAAACTGCCTATTTTTCAGAGGTTGAGCAAATCTCAAAACAAATTTGATACAATACTGGCTTAAAGAAATTATTCACATTGGTATCGACGACATAACAAAATTTCCAGTACCAAAACAAGTATCTGTGATTTTGACGAAGCACTGACGGGTGCTATTGTAAGGGTGTGTGTAAGGGAGACTGTTGACATCTGAAAGATTATTTATTACAATGTTTTAGTTGTTTGGTAGGCTTGTCGAACGCACTACCATCATGTTTCATACGTCTGGATGTGTCCCATTATGTCCATATGATTTGTAGGAGGAAGGAGATCAAAACTCTCCATCCTCGTGTGCGCACATTTTGGATAATGGCAATGGCTTTACTCACTAAGATGAGCGTTCGGTTCAAGAAGTAGTGAGACCTTCCGTCATAGTGTCTAATAACCAACTGTATGGTAAGCACAAAGACAACTGTCTCAATTTAGCTGAGGAAGCATTTAAGAAACTGCACCACATAACAAGAGGAGAGCGGGACATTTCCAGAATAGTGGAAACCGAAGAAAGCGCCATGAAAAATGAGCAAGAGACTGAAATTAATGGTGACAGTGTGAAACCGACACACACAACTATAGACCACTCGATCAAGCTGGTCTTTCGTCTTTGTCAGGACATGAATACAGCACAACACCAACATAAAGTGATTATTCTTGTTTTACTAAAAGTGACACATTAAGAAACTGATAAGACTGTCAGAAAAGATTACCGATAGCAAAAGAAATAAAAAATTAAAAATGATGATGTAAGTAAATAATTATAGTAACATTAATTGTAAGTTATAATATAGCGTGCCTCAGCGATACAGATGGCCGTACCGTAGGTGCGGTCACAATGGAGGGGTATCTGTTGAGAGACCAGACAAACGTGTGGTTCCTGAAGAGGGCCAGCAGGCTTTTCAATAGTTGCAGGGGCAACAGTCTGGATGATTGACTGATCTGGCCTTGTAACACTAACCAAAACGGCCTTGCTGTGCTGGTACTGTGAACGGCTGAAAGCAAGGGGAAACTACAGCCGTAATTTTTCCCGAGGGCATGCACCTTTACTGTATCATTAATTGATGATGGCGTCCTCTTGGGTAAAATATTCCGGAACTGAAATAGTCCCCCAATCGGATCTCCGGGCCGGGGACTACTCGAGAGGACGTCGTTATCAGCAGAATAAAAAGTGCCGTTCTACGGATTGGAGCGTGGAATGTCTGATCCGTTAATCGGGCAGGTAGGTTTGAAAATTTAAAAAGGGAAATGAATAGGTTAAAGTTAGATATAGTGGGAATTAGTGAAGTTCGGTGACAGGAGGAACAAGACTTTTGGTCAGGTGAATACAGGGTTATAAATACAAAATCAAATAGGGGTAATGTAGGAGTAGGTTTAATAATGAATAAAAAAATAGGAATGCGGGTAAGCTACTACAAACAGCATAGTGAGCGCATTATTGTAGTCAAAATAGACACGAAACCTACGCCTACTACAGTAGTACAAGTTTATATGCCTACTAGCTCTGCAGATGATGAAGAAATTGATTAAATGTATGATGAGATAAAAGAAATTATTCAGGTAGTGAAGGGAGACGAAAATTTAATAGTCATGGATGACTGGAATTCGAGAGTAGGAAAAGGGAGAGTAGGAAACATAGTAGGTGAATATGGATTGGGGGAAAGAAATGAAACAGGAAGCTGTCTGGTAGAATTTTGCACAGAGCATAACTTAATCATTGCTAACACTTGGTTCAAGAATCATAAAAGAAGGTTGTACACATGGAAGAATCCTGGAAATACCACAAGGTATGAGATTGATTATATAATGGTAAGACAGAGATTTAGGAAGCAGGTATTAAATTGTAAGACATTTCCAGGGGCAGATGTGGACTCTGCCCACAATCTATTGGTTATGAACTGTAGATTAAAACGAAAGAAACTGCAAAAAGGTGGGAACTTAAGGAGATGGGACCTGGACAAACTGATTAAACCAGAGGTTGTACAGAGTTTCAGGGAGAGCATAAGGGAACAATTGTCACAAATGGGAGAAAGAAATACAGTAGCAGAAGAATGGGTAGCACTAAGGGATGAAGTAGTGAAGGTAGCAGAGGATCAAGTAGGTAAAAAGACGAGGGCTGGTAGAAATCCTTGGGTAACAGAAGAAATATTGAATTTAATTGATGAAAGGAGAAAATATAAAAATGCAGTAAATGAAGCAGGCAAAAAGGAATATAAACCTCTCAAAAATGAGATTGACAGGAAGTGCAAAATGGCTGAGCAGGGATGGCTGGAGGACAAATGTAAGGATGTAGAGGCTTATTTCACTAAAAGATAGATACTGCGTACAGGAAAATTAAAGAGACCTTTGGAGAAAAGATAACCACTTGTATGAATAGCAAGAGCTCAGATGGAAACCCAGTTCTAAACAAAGAAGGGAAAGCAGAAAGGTGGAAGGCAGTTCTAAACAAAGAAGGGAAAGCAGAAAGGTGGAAGGAGTATATAGAGGGTCTATACAAGGGCAACGTACTTGAGGACAATATTGTAGAAATAGAAGAGAATGTAGATGAATACGAAATGGGGGATAGGATACTGCGTGAAGAGTTTGACAGAGCACTGAGTCGAAACAAGGCCCCGAGAGTAGACAACATTCCATTGGAACTACTGACTGCCTTGGGAGAGCCAGTCCTGTCAAAACTCTACCATCTGGTGAGCAAGATGTATGAGACAGGCGAAATACCGTCAGACTTCAAGAAGAATATAGTAATTCCAATCCCAAAGAAAGCAGGTGTTGACAGATGTGAAAATTATCGAACTATCAGTTCAATAAGCCATAGCTGAAAAATACTAACGCTAATTCTTTACAGACGAATGGAAAAACTAGTAGAAGCCTACCTCGGGGAAGATAAGTTTGGATTCCGTATAAATATTGGAACACATGAGGCAATACTGACTCTACGACTTATCTTAGAAGAAAGATTAAGGAAAGGCAAACCTACATTTCTAGCTTTTGTAGACTTAGAGAAAGCTTTTGACAATGTTGACTGGAATACTATCTTTCAAATTCTAAAGGTGGCAGGGGTAAAATACAGGGAGCGAAAGGCTATTTACAATTTGTACAGAAACCAGATGGCAGTTATAAGAGACGAGGGGCATGAAAGGGAAGGGAGTGAGACAGGGTTGTAGCCTCTCCCCAATGTTATTCAATCTGTATATTGAGCAAGCAGTAAAGGAAACAAAAGAAAAATTCGGAGTTGGTATTAAAATCCATGGAGAAGAAATAAAAACTTTGAGGTTCACCAATGACATTGTAATTCTGTCAGAGACAGCAAAGGACTTGGAAGAGCAGTTGAACAGAATGGACAGTGTTTTGAAAGGAGGATATAAGATGAACATCAACAAAAACAAAACGAAGATAATGGAATGTAGTCGAGTTAAGTCGGGTGATGGTGAGGGAATTAGATTAGGAAATGAGACACTTTAAGTAGTAAAGGAGTTTTGCTATTTGGGGAGCAAAATAACTGATGATAGTCGAAGTAGAGAGGATATAAAATGTAGACTGGCAATGGCAAGGAATGCGTTTCTGAAGAAGGGAAATTTGTTAACATCAAATATAGATTTAAGTGTCAGGAAGTCGTTTCTGAAAGTATTTGTATGGAGTGTAGCCATGTATGGAAGTGAAACATGGACGATAAATAGTTTGGACAAGAAGAGAATAGAAGCTTTCGAAATGTGGTGCTACAGAAGAATGCTGAAGATTATATGGGTAGATCACATAACTAATGAGGAGGTATTGAATAGAATTGGGGAGAAGAGGAGTTTGTGGCACAACTTGACTAGAAGAAGGGACCAGTTGGTAAGACATGTTCTGACGCATCAAGGGATCACAAATTTAGCACTGGAGGGCAGCGTGGAGGGCAAAAATCGTAGAGGGACACCAAGAGATGAGCACACTAAGCAGATTCAGAAGGATGTAGGTTGCAGTAAATACTGGGAGATGAAACAGCTTGCACAGGATAGAGTAGCATGCGGAGCTGCATCAAACCAGTCTCAGGACTGAAGACCACATCAACAACAACAATATAGCAACTGCGATCAGTCATTACTTCTTTCTTAAACTCAATTGAATAATTCTTCAAAAGAATAAAAGGCATAAACTGGAAACACTCCAATTTTTGCCTAACATTAAAGATATGATGATTATTTTGTTCCAGTGGCATATGTATCCCTGTAAATGTAAAACAGTTGAAAATTGTCAAAATGTGAAAAATGCAAAAACCTTAAAGAAGGAAAACAAACAAAACTGTACAGTGAAGGAGAGAATAATTATTTCTTGAACACCACAGATGTACATAACTGATTAGAGGAACCCGAAAAAAAAAAAAATGAAAAAAATATATCCATTAATAAAAATTAAAACGAATATAAACATTTCACAAATAGGTACCATCAAATGGGGTGGTTTTGGACAACGGGGCTAATTTGGACAGTATGGCTTATTTTCTCTTTGTCACTGCATAGAAACAAAGAGTTACTTATTTTAACTTCCGTGCGCCAGTTATTTTAAGTGCAAGATTTCATTTATTGCTTTCCAATACTTTTATTTTGCGTCAATTGTTTCCCTAGGTGAATAATTGGCGAACAGTCTCAGTGTTAAAAATCCATGCATTATCGTTAAGTGGAAACTTTCAATTGTTGCGCTGAGCGAGAAGTTATTGTAACCGCAATTGTCGACGCGCTCAGTAGTTGACCGCATTGAGACAATTTCTGTACAAGTTTGTCTAGTTTCTCGTGCAAGGCTATAAAATGACGACAGTTTTTGTAAAATTATGTACTGTGTGGGGTGAATTCGGACAATGCCAAGAACGTATAAGAGCAGCAGAGGTGCTACAGTACGGTCTAATTATGACCTGGAACTTACGCATAAAGCTGTTCGTGATATTCAGAGTGGTAAATTATCGTACAGTAAAGCGCGTGATTTGTATGGTATACCTAAATCAACCCTACAAAATAAAGTGCAGGAAGCACATCCGAAAAAAATGGGGGACAGCCAGTGCTAAATGAAGAAGAAGAAGAAGAAACGTTGAAGCAAGGTATCTTGAGGGCTACACATTGGGGATTTCCCTTCACTAAATTGGATATTAGATATTTAGTTAAAGGCTACATTGATAAATCTGGCCGAAAAGAGAAAAATTTTCGTAATAATTTGCCAGGAGAAGAATGGGTGCATTTATTCCTCAATCGACAGTCGGAAGATCTTTCTGTTCGCTTAAACAAAAATATTAAACGAGCTCATGCAGAAGTGAATAAAGAGACTGTTAAGATGTTTTTCTCCAATATCAAGGCAAAGCTGGAAAATTTCCCACCTAGCAACATGATTAATGTGTAAAATGTCACCAAAATCAAATAAAAAGCATGTAGAATTTTAAAAAAAGGCAGTAAATGTCCGAATTCGCCCTCTATATACTGTAACTTCGGACAGAGATTTAAAAAACATGTGTCGGAAATCACCCCAATCCATGGGGTGACTTCTGACAATTTAACTGCCTCAGATAAATATACCTACACATACACTTTCTGGTTCTGGGATATTTTATTCGTTACACATATACCCTATCACTTCCATAACAATCAATTATATACAAAAGTTACAATCAAAATAATGACAAAACCGTCCAAAATCACCCCGTTTGACGGTACATTAAAAATTAAAAAGAGCGGAAGGTAATTGACAGTCTGCACACAGTTTTTGCTGCATGCTCGTTGATTGATAATTTTCCCATGTCAATGAGAGAGTAACTGATGTCAATAGAAAGCAAGCTCATGATATCTCCCACTTCATTTTCAGTTAAGATTTGGTTCAGAAGGCTGCCATTTTGGAATAATTGAAACCAGGATTATAGCTTTCTAAAATAATTTTTCCTTTTAACTCCTACACTACATCCCTTTCTTCTGTTACCACCCAATTCAGTATCATTTATTTGCCGACATTGTTCAGAGGAATTGATGCCACTTTGAAGAAGTGTAAAAAAAGGCATTTTTTTCAAAAATTGAGGGCGGCATAAAATATGGTTTTGGTTCCCATTTGAACTCTATCTGGAAATATTGTTGCTCTGAAGCAATGCTCGGAACAGCTAAGAACAAGAATAAAAAATCTGAGTTTTCAAAAATTGGGGACTGGGGGAAAATCTGTTTTACTTCCCATTTGAAAACTGTTTGTCCGAGGACATTGTTGTTCTGAAGCAACATTCAGAGCAACTAAAACATATCTGAGCAAACATAAAAAAATCCAACTTTTCAAAAAGTGGGAATCAATCAAAAATTTTGTATTTGTTTAATTGTTTGCTTGTTTTTAAATTTACAGATGCCTGGAGCAAGGTAGAGCAACCAAAAGCACCACGATTTTAAAAAGTTTGAAATTCAGGGGCTAACTTCCCTGAGGCCAAATTTCTCTTCTTCAGAAATGCTTTTCTTGCTATTAACAGTCTACATTTTATATTCTCTCTATTTAGGCCATCATCAGTTATGTTGCTGCCCAAATACCAGAAGTCTACTACTACTTTCAGAGTGTCATATCCTAATCTAATTGCTTCAGCATCACCTGATTTGTTGTTGTTCATGTTGTATCCTCTTTTCAAGACATTGTCCTCTCCATTCAACGGCTCTTCCAAGCCCTTTGCTGTCTCTGACAGAAGTACAATATTGGCAAACCTTGAAGTTTTTATTTCTCTGTCCAAACTTTAATTCTTATTTCAAAATTTTTCTTTTGTTTTGTTTACTGCTTTTCAATGTACAGATTGAATATCAGGTATAGGCTACAACCTTGTCTCACTCTCTTCTCAACCACTGTTTTCCTCTCATACTTCTCAAACTTATAACTGCCATTGGTTTCTATACAAGTTGTAAATAACCTTTTGCTGCTTTTATTTTACCCTGCTACCCTCAGAATTTTAAAGAGAGTATTCCATTCAGCGTTGACAAAAGCTTTCTCTACGTCTATAAATGCTACAAATGTCGGTTTGCCTCTTTTCAACCTTTCTTCCGAGAGAAGTCAGTGTCAGTATTGCCTTGTGTATTCCTCCACTTCTCCTGAATCCACACCGATCTTCCCCGAGCTCGTTTTATACCCGCTTTTTCATTCTTCTGGAAAGAATTCATGTTAGTATTTTGCAACCGTACTTATTAAACTGATAGTTCTGTAATATTCATGCCTGTCAAAGCCTGTTTTCTTTGCAACCGGAATTATTATATTCTTCTTGAAGTCTGATAGTATTTTTCCAATCTCATGCATCTTGCTCACCAGATGGAAGAGTTTTGTCTTGGTTGGCTCTCCCAAGGCTATCAGTTGTTCTAATGGAATGTCATTGACTTGCAGGGTCTTTTTTCGGATTACGTCTTTCAGTGCTCTGTCAAATTCTTCATGCTGTATCAAATCTTCCATCTCAACCTCATCTATGTGTTCTTCCATTTCTATGATATTGTTCTCAAGTTCATCTCTCTTGTATAGATCCTCTATATACTCTTTCCTCCTTTCAACGTGCTTAGGACTGGTTTCCCTCTGAACTCTTGATATTCATTTAGGTGATTCTCTTTCCTCCAAAGATCTCTTTAATTTTCTTGTAGGCAGTATCTATCTTTCCCCTAGTGATATATGCTTCTAAATCCTTACATTTGTCTTGTAGACGTTTCTGCTTAGCCATTTTGCACTTCCTGCCAATCTCATTTTTTAGATGTTTGTATTCCCTTTCGCATGCTTCACTTACTGCATTTTTAAATTGTCTCCTCTCATCAATGAAATTCAATATCTCTTGTGTTACCCAAGGATTTCTATTAGCCCTAGTCTTGTTACCTACTTGATCCTCTGCTGACTTCACTTCTTCATCTCTCAGAGCTACCTATTCTCCTTCTACTGTATTCCTTTCCCCTGTTTTTGTCGTCAATCATTCCCTAATGCTCTCTACCTCTACATCTAGGTCTATATCATACTTCACAAGCCATTTAATGGTGTGTGGTGGAGGGTACTTTTTGTAACACCCTCTGAAACTCTCCACAGTTTACGTTATGAACATCTGTATTGCTGATGCATGCAAGCCTCCCCATGGTTCATGGGGTTGGGGTGTGATTATGTCATTACAAAAATATCAGTGTAGTTGACAATATTGTCAGGTCGTGTATATTATTTGGAGCAGTGTACAGTGCCGAGACGTGTTTGCTGCACTTTGGGATGTTAGTCACAGCTCAACTTCGCTTGCTGCTCCACAAAGCTCGAAAGGAAGTCCTGAGATAAACAGAACATAACCTAAAGAAACATTGACTGAAAGTAGAGAAAACTTTTTATATTGTCCCACTTCCAGCTAATGTGAAATTTGTCACATTTGTTCATTTATATACTACTACAGTACAGGAGTTTCAGATCAGTCCACTACCTTTAATCAGAAATATTACTAATGAAACCATGGAAAATATTATTCACTCTCAAAGTATACATTCATGTATACTCCAAAGTGGTCAAGCTGGAATCGGGCTCATTGCTGACCATTGTCTCTTTTTTCCCGTATCAGGATACTCTGATCCTACTTCTTAAGTGTTCTGCTGTGGAATAATTTAATTTTAAACACCTTGTTTCTGGAATGCTCACTCCCTTAAAACATTTCAATATTATTGTTAATGTCAGTACTGGTTTGTTGAGTTGTATATATGAGCACATTGTTGTGACAGAATTTGCATTAGCAGAGGAGATTTACAGGCATTTATGAACTGTCTTTCTTAATGTTACAGTAAATCCGAAGATGACTCTGCAAAGAAGAATGTAATTGGAAAACCATTGGACGGCATACACTGGAATTAGTATGCAACATGAAACTTGATGCGGCACATAAGTTTTGGTTAGTAGAGCACTCCACAGATCATATCCGTAATCTGTTAACAAGCTGTACAGACATTCACCAATAAAACTGATTTAACATTCTGTGCAGTTACGTTTGACAATTGGTAGAACGATTTGGTACTCAAGTTTGCATGAGAACAGATCTATGGTAGATAGTAGTGTCAAAGATTACATATTTCAGTCTGCTTCCCCCCCACTCCATCTCATTTCCTTTCAGAATTTTGTTTATATATTTGAATTAAGAGAGCAATTCTCAACCTATGGGATGTCCCCACTAGGTGGGGGAACGACGACACTAAATGAGGGGGAAGGGGGGAGGAGAGGCACAAGCTTACTAAAAATATTCAAAAAATTATTGATTTACTTAAAGAAAAGAGAAGCAGAATACATTCTGACATAATAGTAAATTAAAATTCCCATTTACGCTGGTATAATGCACTTAATAGATAGTACTGTACAAATGGTGAACAATATATTTAATAATTAAACAAGTCTTGTAATTATTAGTGACACCCTTTCACCTGGCTTGCAGAGCAGACCGGAAGTGGGGTTAATGTTAGAAACACTCACTCTTGACTTTTTTTTCTATGTTTAGCTAAGATCTATATCTTGTCATCAAAGCAGGCAGTGCAAAAAAATCTAGTTTTGCAAAGGTAGGATGTTGAAAAAGACAATGGTGTACAGAATGCTTTGACATTCAGTGTAGAGAATTCATCAGTCCACCCCTGCCCAAACTTCAAAGACTGATTTATTACTAAATTATCTTTTGATTTTGCCAGTTACCCTGAAGTCTATGATGGCTACTTTGGCAGTTTAGATACCTTCGGATTCTACATGAAAGACAGAGTACTGTACAGGGCCATTGATTTTGGTTTTGTCTGTGTAGCGGATCAGTGTTGGGAAATATCAATAAATTGTAATTCGTGGTAATGTGTGAGGTTTTTAACTTTGCAGCTTTAGTGTCAAAATTCATTATATATTGTCATATTAGGAAAAGGTGAAGGATGAAAATTGGGTCTTGTAAACTGAAAGGCTGAGAAACACTGAATTAAGGAATATTGTTGCAGTTGTGCACCCTAATACAGTCGAAAAATACATTATGTGCTCTTCACATATTTTGTACTGGAACAGGCTGTCTGATACACAAAGCCCAAAAGGGTGTGAAGGAGAAGGGTCAGGAGGATGAAACAAAACATATTGTCTACTTTCAGCAGATACCATTCTAGTATCGTGTAACATTCCTTCTAGCCTCGATAAGGACAATCGTTCAGTGAGAAAAAGTACAACTTTCAGGTACGGCGTATCCAGCTGAAGCTGCTCACTGAGCAGATCTCGTAGAGATTGCAGGGATGTTTCACCCACTGTTCGAAATAGACATTTTCTGTGGGATTAAGATCGGGTGATGTAGCTGGCCAGTCGGACTGCAATCTGTTGCCCGAGTGTTCACAAACTGGGAATGTATACATGCAGTCCTGTGGACATGGCTGTCATAGATTTGAAAGGAGGTTTCTACAGCATACATATTATGAAGAAAGAGCAACAAATGCCTACTGAGAATGTTCAGATGGAAATCCAGGCTCGTGTCCACAGTAAGCTGAAGCTGAATAAGTGAGCCTAAGTTCTGGTGCGAAAATCACTCCCAAAATATGACAGAACTATCTTTGGCTGATACTACAACCTCCATACACTGTGGGCTTAATGCCTCATTGAGCTGTCAGTGCACTCATTGGCGTGCATTGGTAGAAGAGAAGCAAAATTGTGACTCGCAGACCACAAAATGTGCCTCAAGTCTGCTACTCTTCAGTTTTGGTGGTGTTCAGACCACTGAAGGTGTGCAGCTTTATTTGCTGCTGTGAACAACGGCTTTTTGTGAAGTACTGGATTCCATATGTCCATTGCGTGCAATTCCCTTTGCATTGTACACTTGGAAACTATTTGAGATAGACCTACATTCACTGGCAGCAGCAATTCCAGTCGTGTTTGAACCAGATTGTCATTGACAAGGCATGGCAAGTGTCTTTGGTCCTGGGCAGTTAGGACCATTTTACAACCATTTTGTTCTTAAATCATTCCTTGTAGAATTTTGGACATTCCATGTTGATACACCCAACAGTAACACACATACTAATGTTGTTACAATTGATACAAAATTTAATTGCAATAATTAACAATTTGTAATTACAGTAACTCGATCATGTCCAATACGACCAAGAAATGTGGCCATATAGTGCTCGACAGTTGTAACATGTACGCATAACAGCCTGTGTACCACAGAGCTCTATATCAGTGTTAATCTTATCAAATATTTTGTACTTCATTTGATACAACGTACACACCGATCATGCAGTATATGCCAGAATACCAGTCCATCAATTAAATATTTTCACAAGTAGCTCATGGTGCAGCAAGATTTCTTTCCAGAATGAGATTTTCACCCTGCAGCGGAGTGTGCACTGATATGAATCTTCCTGGCAGATTAAAACTATGTGCCGGACCGAGACTCGAACTCGGGACCTTTGCCTTTGCGGGCAAGTGCTCTACCAACTGAGCTACCCAAGCACGACTCACGCCCCGTCCTCACAGCTTTACTTCTGCCAGTATCTCGTTTCCTACCTTCCAAACTTAACAGAAGCTCTTCTGTGAACCTTGCAGAACTAGCACTCCTGAAAGAAAGGATATTGCGGAGACATTCCGGAAACATCCCCCAGGCTGTGGCTAAGCCATGTATGCGCAATATCCTTTCTTTCAGGAGTGCTAGTTCTGCAGGGTTCGAAGAAGAGCTTCTGTCTAAGTTTGGAAGGTAGGAGACGAGATACTGGCAGAAGTAAAGCTGTGAGGACGGGGTGTGAGTCGTGCTTGGGTAGCTCAGTTGGTAGAGCACTTGCCCGCGAAGGCAAAGGTCCCGATTTCGAGTCTCGGTCCGGCACACAGTTTTAATCTGCCAGGAAGTACACTGAAAAAGCAATAACAGAAACTTAAAAAATCTGGAGTTGGATTAAAACACAGCATGACTTGATTAACCCTTTAACTGTTCTGGATGTCTTAACACGTGGGCCTTTGTACCTGTCCCTGTGTGCTCTGGACGTATTTACGCGCGCCACCAGTCCTTCCACCTGGTACTCTGAACGTGTCATTCAGAGTACCAGGTAGGACTGGTGGCGGGCGTAAACAGGTCAAAGCAGTTAAAGGGTTAATGATACGATTTCCTAATGTCATCATTATCCTGTGAAAGTGAAGAAGAGAGTTATGGTATATTTTAAATAGAATGATCAGTCTAATGAGCATAGAAAATGTAACAATATTAGAGAAGGAAAGTTACTACTCACCATATAGCGGAGATGCTGAGTCGCGATAGGCACAACAAAAAGATTCACACAATTGTAGCTTTTGGCCATGAAGGCCAGGATGGATATGTGTGTGTGTGTGTGTGTGTGTGTGTGTGTGTGTGTGTGTGTGTGTGTGTGTGTGCGCGCGCGTGCGCGCGCTAGTGTATACCTGTCCCTTTTTCTCCCTAAGGTAAGTCTTTCCGCTCCTGGGATTGGAATAACTCCTTACCCTCTCCCTTAAAACTCATATCCTTTCGTCTTTCCCTCTCCTTCCCTCTTTCCTGATGAGGCAACAGTTTGTTGCGAAAGCTTGAATTTCATGTGTATGTTTGTGTTTGTTTGTGTGTGTATCGACCTGCCAGCACATTCGTTCAGTAAGTCACATCATCTGTGATTTTAGATATATTTTTTCCCACGTGGAATGTTTCCCTCTATTATATAATGTTGAGAACAAAACTTTGTTTTCCAAAAAGAAGAAACACGGAATAGCAGAGAGGTAGATGGAATAGGTAGAGAATAGCTTAAGTTTTGGATGGAGTTTTTTTCCCAGAGCTAATAAAACACACAAAACCATTATCACAAGCTACTGTCCTCTCCAAACATTGCAGCCAAAAACTGACTTAATCTCAGTATGCAGCAGTATTATCTTTCCTAGACGTCAATCCTCGTGACCAGCATTTCCTCAATTTGAAAGTAGAAATCTGTTCTCAGGCACGTTATATTCGTAGAAATCTGTCCTCTGGCACATTTAAGTTTCATTGTAGAATTGGTTTTCCCCCTCTAAATATCTTATTTGTAAATATCAGGTCTTTCTTCAAGCTGTGCTTTGTTGTCAACAGTTTTGATCATAGAATTCATATGTTGTCAGATTATGAGTTTCCAGCAATGGAAAATCCAGGATGGAATAATGATAATACTTTGTAAAGGATAGATTGCTACTCACCGTATAATGAGGATGAGGAGTTGCAGAAAGGCACAACAAAGAGGGTGCCAACAAGTAAGCTTTCGGCCAAAATGGCCTGCTTCTGCATGCGCACACACACACACACACACACACACACACACACACACACACACAACCGTCCCCCTGCGGGTTCGGGGGTTAGAATCGGCCCGCGGTATTCCTGCCTGTCGTAAGAGGCGACTAAAAGGAGTCTCAAACGTTTCGGCCTTATGTGATGGTCCCCTCTCGGGTTTGACCTCCATCTATCCAAATTATTCCGAAGAGCGAGCCAATTGGGGAAGGGCACCTTACATGGTGCACTGTATCCTTCGTGCAATTAGACCTATTGCCGTCTTTCTCGTCGTTGCGATGGTGTCCCGCTCGTTTTCGATCTCATGGGCGATTACCACGCTGCACTCTGCAGTGTTTCTTTTAACTGTGACGACGACCTTGGCCATTTTTGCACCTAAGATCCAGCACGGTAGCCAGTCCGTTGTGGTGGGGTCGCCATGTACCCTCTTGGTTGTAGCCCCCTGACAACACAGGGATCGCTCTACTGATGCCTGCGCCGTTCACTCCCCACGTATGCCAAGGAGTAGATGCCCATCTCCCTGGGGCATCGGGACTCCCGGCAATGGCCATCCTGCCAGGTGGCCTTTGCTGTGGCTGGGTGGCGCCCGTGGGGAGGGCCCTTGGTCGGAGTAGGTGGCATCAGGGCGGATGACCCGCAATGAAGCGTGGTACATCATCTGTCGCTGGCGGCCAGCCGCCAGCAGTCTCTAAGCGTTCTCGGGCTCAATTTAATGCTGAAAAGTACAATCCGAAAACGTTCCCCTCTCTGGCCACGCCGTGGGAGGAACGTAAATCTCAGGATGGCAGTAGCACTTATTCGCCCCGATTCTTAGTTTGTACGAGAGCTGATGGGGAGTCTTTTCTCTCAACAAAGCCTCAGTTCTTCGTCGAGCATTTAGAGGACAAGTTTGGGGAGGTGGAGGGCTTGTCAAAAATGCGCTCTGGATCGGTCCTGATCCAAACGGCATCCTCTGCCCAGTCACGACGGTTACTTGCTTGTGATAAGTTGGGGGATGTTGCTGTTACGATCACACCGCATAAGAGTTTAAATATGGTCCAGGGAGTTATTTACCATAAGGACCTTCTTTTGCAGTCTGATGACGAGCTGCGCGCCAACTTAGAGCGCAGAGGTGTACATTTCGTCCGGCGCGTTCATCGGGGTCCGAAGGAAAATCAGATAGCTACCGGTGCCTTCATCTTGGCCTTCGAGGGTGATACGTTACCGGAAAAGGTCAAGGTGATGGTCTACCGATGTGACGTCAGGCCCTATATTCCTCCCCCGATGCGGTGCTTCAAGTGCTGGAAGTTTGGCCATATGTCTTCCCGCTGCACTTCCAGCCTCACATGTCGAGATTGCGGACGCCCGTCTCATCCCGATACTCCATGTGCCCCGCCTCCCATCTGTGTCAACTGCGGGGAGCACCATTCACCTTGCTCGCCAGACTGCAGAATCTTCCAGAAAGAACGCAAAATCATGGAATATAAGACCCTGGACCGACTGACTTATACTGAAGCCAAGCGGAAATACGACCGATTACATCCCGTGCGAATGACGTCATCCTACGCCGCCGCTACGACACCTGTGCCCACCCCATCAGTTTCACGACTTCCAGCCAGCTCGATAACCAGTAAGACTCCTCCTGCCCCCTTGCCAGTGGGGGGCTCTACCCACCGGGTTGCTCCTGCGCCACCTACCTCAGGGGCAACACCATCCCCCCCCATCAGGGACGTCCGTCCCTGCTTCTAAGCCGGAGAAGTGTCCAACTTCTTCGGCTTCTCACGCTCGCAAGGGGTCCCTCGGGTCCCTCCCTTCCCAGGTTTCCACCAGTGGGAAGGCTGACGACCGCCAGTGGCGTAAGTGCCCGCAATCAGCTGGTCGACGGGCTTCACGATCCTCCTCAGTCCCGGAGACTGAATCGGTGAAGCCCTCCCAGCCAGTTAAACCCAAGGAGCAGCGTGAGAAATCAAAGAAGAAGAGCTCTAAGCCCAAGGAACTCGCGGTGGCAGCCACCCCACCGCCACCTTACAGCTCTGCGTCTGAGGACGAGGTGGAGATCCTGGCGTCCGCTGAGGACCTAGAACTCGCCGGTCCCTCAGACGCCATGGATAACACTAGCACGGGTGCTCAATCGGAGGCAGCAGGTGACCCAGCGGCGTAATCTGCCTTCCCCGTCCTGTCACGCCTTTCTCAGCCATGGACAATACCATCCTCCAGTGGAACTGCAGCGGTTTCTTCCACCATTTAGCTGAGCTCCGCCAACTTCTCAGCCTTCGCCCTTTCTTCTGCATTGCTCTCCAGGAAACTTGGTTTCCGGCGATGCGAACCCCCGCCCTCCGTGGCTATCGGGGTTATTACAAGAACCGAGCAGCTTATGAAAGGGTGTCTGGTGGCGTCTGCATTTATGTCCTTCACACTTTGCACAGCGAATCTGTCCCTCTCCAGACGCCTTTAGAGGCTGTCGCTGTACGCGTGTGGACGCCACAGGCTGTTACCGTCTGCAGTCTTTACATTCCACCGGATGGTGATGTCTCGCAGCATGTCCTGGCTGCACTGGTCGCCCAATTGCCGCCACCTTTCTTGCTATTGGGCGACTTCAACGCTCATAACCCTCTGTGGGGTGGGTCAGTGGCAACAGGTCGAGGCGCCATCATTGAGCATTTATTGTCGCAGCTCGATCTCTCGCTGTTAAATGATGGTGCCTTCACACATTTCAGTGTGGCGCATGGCACCTACTCCGCCATTGACCTTTCAATTTGTAGCCATAGCCTCTTACCGTCTGTCCAATGGAGTGTGCATGACGACCTGTCTGGTAGTGACCATTTTCCGATCTTTTTGTCACTACCACAGCGCCACTCTTCTGGGCGCCCTAGCAGATGGGCTATGAATAAGGCTGACTGGGACTTGTTCTCCTCCACTGCCGCTTTTGAGCCTCTCTCTACCGATGACATTGATGCGGTGGTTCAATCGGTCACCACCGGCATCGTTACTGCCGCCGAATCTGCCATTCCCCATTCCTGTGGGTCCCCTCGGCGGAAGGCTGTGCCTTGGTGGTCGCCTGAGATCGCTGAAGCGATTAAAGATCGCCGGCGGGCGCTCCAGCGTCACAAGCGACACCCCTCCCTCGACCACCTTATCGCCTTCAAACGGCTGCGTGCGCGGGCCCGCCTCCTTATCCGCCAAGGCAAGAAGGAGTGCTGGGAGCGGTATGTGTCCACCATTGGCCTCCATGTCACTCCCTCGCAGGTCTGGGCCAAGATTCGACGCGTCTACGGCTATCGGCCACCTGCCAGCGTCCCTGCGCTCTCACTGAATGGAGCAGTTTGTACTGACTCCGACGTCATTGCCAATCGCTTAGCAGAGCATTTTGGTATGAGTTCCGCTTCTGCGAATTACCCCCAGGCCTTCCGCTCCATTAAAGAGCGGATGGAACGTCGGAGCCTTTCGTTTCGCACCAACCACCCAGAATCTTACAATGCTCCATTTAGTGAGTGGGAATTTCGCAGTGCCCTCGCTGCTTGCCCTGATACCGCTCCTGGGCCAGATGGCATCCACTGTCAGATGCTGAAACACCTTTCAGTGGACTGCAAGCGGCGCCTTCTCGATCTTTACAACCGTCTTTGGGTCGAGGGGGAGTTTCCGTCGCAATGGCGGGAAGGCATTGTCATCCCCGTTTTGAAGCCTGGAAAGAACCCTCTGGAGGTGGACAACGTTTGCTGGCCGCTTATGCTGCCCATGTACTAAGCTCGCCCGGGCATCCAAACTATCGCCTCCTGTTCCCGCGGTCGGTCGTCCGTATGCCAGAACGTCGGCCGCGGTCTGGTTGTACAATAGCGGTCCGCGTCAAAGAGCTTCTCTCTGGGCTCCAGGGTTTCACTGTTCCACCTCCTTTCCGGGCTACTTTGCATACACCCCCATGGTGTGTTCGTCGCCCTAGCCTTCGGCTCGACTTGGCACAGGGCCCTAAGGACTCAGTCCCTCCTGAGGCCTTCCGCCGCCGCTTTTATTCCATCCTGGCCACGTATCAGGGCTCTGGTGTTGTTTACACTGACGGTTCGATGGTTGCTGGTCGTGTCGGATATGCGCTCACTCTAGGGGACCATTCCGAACAACGTTCCTTGCCGGATGGCTGCAGCGTTTACACTGCTGAACTGGTCGCCATCTTTCGTGCCCTAGAGTATATCTGCTCCTGCTCAGGTGAGTCCTTCGTTATCTGTAGCGATTCCCTGAGCGGTTTACGAGCTCTCGACCAGTGTTTCCCTCGTTCTCGTCTGGTGATGGCTATCCACGAGTCTCTGCATACTCTCGCCTGTTGCGGCCGCTCTGTGGTCTTTGTGTGGACCCCCGGTCATGTCGGTATCCCGGGTAACGAACATGTTGACCGCCTGGCGAAAGAGGCCACCAGCAAGCCATCTCTGGACGTTGGCCTCCCAGAGACTGATTTGCGGGCAGTCTTCCGCCGCAAAATCTTGGCGCTATGGGACGCTGAATGGCGGGAACTGACAATGCGCAATAAACTCCGTGCTGTCAAGGAGACGACGGCTGTGTGGCGGTCATCCCTGCGAGCCACTCGCAGGGACTCGGTAGTTCTTTGCCGGCTCCGCATTGGCCACTCCCGGCTGACACACAGTTATCTACTGCGCCGGGAGGACCCTCCTCTATGTCGCTGTGGGGCAGCTTTGACAGTGGCCCACATTTTGCTGGCCTGCCCCCTTTTAGCTGTGGTCAGGCAGACATTTGCGCTGCCTGCTACGCTCCCTGCCCTTTTAACAGACGACTCCACTATGGCTGACTCAGTTTTACGTTTTATTCGGGCAGGGGGATTTTATCATTTACTCTGAGTGTTTCTGTTTTCTTTTAATGATTTGTGTTGATTCTGGCCTTTGGCCTATGGTTTTACACTGATTTTTTAATGTGTTTCTCAGTGGTTGGCCTTTCCTTTTTATGTCTATGGTCGGCCAACCACCGTCACACTCTGTGTGGTTTTAGTTTGTTTTGTCTTGTCTTTGTCTCAGTATCTCTTGTTCTGTGTCGTCTGTGATCTCTTCTGTTCCTTGTTTTTATTCTCTGTGGGTGTTCTTTGTCTTTGGAAAAAGGGACCGATGACCATGGCAGTCTGGTCCCTTTAATCCCCCAAACCAACCAACCAACCACACACAACCAGTGTCTGGATGCCAATGCCAGCCTGCAAGCAGCTGTGTATGGTTGTTACAAGCAATCTGGGTGATGGGAGTAAGGAGGACGGGCTGGGGCAGGGAGGTGGAGGTATAGCATGGTAGGGTTGGGGGACGGGAAAGTGATGCTTGCGGGAGCATACAGAAACAAGATGGAGGGAGGGTGGGTCTTCTAGGTACAGTCAGGTGGTTAGAGGGGGGGGGGGGGGGGGACAGAAATGGAGATAAGAAGACAGGTGGAATAGGAGTGTGAACTTGGAAGGGGATAGGTGGTTGCAGGATTATGACTAACGAAGGTGGAAGCCAGAAGGGTTATGAGAACGTTAATGAATTTGAAAATAAACTCATTAATAAAATTATGGTTATAAATTCAAAAAGGCTGGTGTTGATAGAAAGGCTCTAAATGGCACTGGCTGTGAAGCAGTCATTAAAATGAAGAAAGTTTTGTTGGGCAGGGTGCTCAGCAACTGGGTGGTCCAGCTGTTTTTTGGCTACAGTTTGTCGGTGGCCATTCATGCGGACAGATAACTTGTTGGTTGTCATACCAACAGGGCATGACGAGAGGTAGTCGAAACTGATGGAGAATGCAATTCAGTAGCTCCAGTCCTGGGTGGTTTTGAGTCACAAGGGGAATATGCTGCTCTGTGGCTGGATGGTGGGACTTGGGAGGTGGGTGCTGACTGGAGAGATAAGGCACAGGAGATCTGTATCTATTCATGGTTGGGAGAATAATTATGATCTGTGAAGCCCTCATTGAGACTTTCCGTATATTTCTAGAGGGACTACTCGTCACTATACATGTGACAGCCAGGAGGTGGGTGGGGTGTATGTAAGGGACTTCCTGGTACGGGGTGGGTGGCAACTGTTCAAGGGTAGGTATTGTTGATGGTTGGTGGGTTTGATAGGGGTGGAGGCACTGATGTAGCCATCTTTGAGGTGGAGATCAACTTTGAGAAAGGTTGCTTGTTGGGTTGAGGAGGACCAGTTGAAGCAAATGGGAGATGAAGTGTTGACGTTCTGGAGGAATGTGAATAGGGTGTTCTCACCATTGATCCAGATCATGAAGATGGCATCAATGAATTTGAACCAGTTGAAGGGTTTGGAATTCTTTGTGATTAGAAAGGATTCCTCTAGATGGTCCGGTAATAAATAGGCAGAGGATGGTGCCATGTGGGTGCCCATTGATTCAAAGAAGAAATGTTATGGTTGAGGATCTAGTTGGTCATGGTGACCAGTAAGGAGGTTGTATATTTGTAATTTGTTGGGTATTGGGAAAGGTAGTGTTAAAGAGTGGCAATGCCATGAACATTAGGGATGTTTGTGTAGAGGGAGGTGGCATCAATAGTGACAAGCAGGGCACCGTGTGGTAAAGGGTCAGGAACTACGGAGAGTTGGTGAAGGAAATCGTTGGTATCTTTCATATACGTTGTGGGTAATAGGCTGAAGGTATTGGTCTACAAGAGCAGAGATTCTCCCAGTAGGGGCACAGTAACCAACCACAGTGGGGCGTCCTGGGTGGTTAGGTTCATGGACTGGAAGCATGTAGAACTTTGGAGTGTGCAGAGTGGTAGTGGTGGTGAGAGCGAGCTTGATTCTCGGGAGAGTGTGGGATGAGCCTAAGGAATTGAATCTGATTGGTAGGGTTGGTGGCAAGAAAGGGTTTGCATTGTAGGGACTAGGAGGAGGAGGAAAGGTCTTTATCAAGTCCTGCATGAATGAATTTGAGAGTGAAGCAAAATGCGAGACCTTTGGAGAAGACTGATACTTCTGCGGAGCTAAGATTTTTGAAGGAAAGGTTCATGACCATCTTTTGGACCTGTTTAGGTTCTGAATTTTGTATGGTGGTGGGAAGGAGTTTTTGAGGGTTGGGTAAATGTAGCCGGTCTGCGAGGCAGGATGTATTGGCTGTGAGGGGATGTGGGGAGGTTTGGAGGTTGTCATGTTGTAGTAGTCAAAGGCAGCAGTAGGTGGTGAACAGGTTGGATAGTTTTTTGAGGTGACATTGTGCATGCTGGTCTAGTTCCTGGAGAGTGAGAGTTTCAATGTGTGAGATTGGATCCAGGAATATGGGATTGCATAGCAAGAGAATTTTATATATGGAGAGGAGGTATTGCAAAGTTTGGGCCCAATCGATGAGTCTTGTAGGACTACATTGGTGAGGGTTAAGGACTGGCAGAATCTGATCAGATGGAGGTCATCGTGGAAGGAGGGGCTGCAGCCATAGATGGATAATTTGATGGTAAGGCCATTTGGGGGGATTCCATGAACCAAGCAACAACACAGGAACAGTATGTGTAACTGGGTTCTGGCTAGGGGTGAGAAAACTTTTCGGTATTGGTACAGATGGAAGGATCAAGGATCCATTGTGGAGAATAAAACCGTATAAAAATACGTAAAAAATGTAGAAATATGTGTGAAAAAATTCACAGAAATATACCAAAATATGTAGGAAAATTCAAGAAAAGGACGGAATGGATTAAGTATGGGGATAAAAGATGAAACCTGAGGGAGTAGACAGATAATGAAAGGTGAAAACTAACTGAAAATGACATGAAAACACAACGGGATCAAAGAAAATTGAATAAAACTATTTTAATATTGGTTGCAGGTTTGTAGGCAGTATGTATGAAGACAGGGGACAGCAGATGTGATTAGATTAGGTGAGGTTAGTGTGTACGACCTGGAATAAGAGAGAAGAAGGAGTGGGGGTGTGGAGGGCTTTGTAGGATCAAGTAAAAGTTCATGTGGCACAGGGAGATACAAAAATAATGCGTGAAAAAAATGCAAGAGTGATCAATTTGAAGGTCTAGGATTAATGATATCTACGGGAGTATTGTGGAACATGAGATACTACACCAACAATCACGACAGTCTTGTGGCTGAGTGTTGTGTGCAGGTGTGATGGGTGATATAGTGTAGCGTGTAAGAAAGAGTGCACAGTGCAGCTTGGAAAGTGACAAGTGAAACACACGAAAGAAGAAAAGAACAAAGGAAAACAGCACTAGGTTAAGGGACAGAAGAAAATCCGTTACACAAAGTAAGATAATGGAAAAGCCAGGATAAAATATTGACAATGTTACGAATAAGATAGATTGCCGCTCACTAATAACAGAGAGCTTGAGTTGCATATAGGCACAAACACCAAAGGTCTTGCTGAGGCCTTAGAAAACCTCAATTACTCTCCCAACCTCCAGGCACCCCCCATGTCCCAAAGTCCCAGCATCTGGCTACAGAGAAACATTCCTCTCATAGTCCAGTACCACCTAGGACTGGAGCAACTGATTCACATTCTCTGCCAGGGCTTGGACTACCTCTTGTTGTGCCCTGAAGTGAGGAATGTCCTACCCACAGCGGTATTCTGCAGCCCACCGAACCTGCACAACATCCTCATCCATCCCTCCACATCCCCTGCTCTCAGCTCCTTGCCTCATGGTTCATATCCCTGCAATAGACATAGATGTAAGACCGCTCTCATATATCCTCCCACCACCACTTGCTCCAGTCCGGTCACAAGCATCACCTATCCCATCAAATGCAGGGCTACCTGTGAAAGCAGTCATGTGATCTACAATTTATGCTGCAACTACTGTGCTGCATTCTATGTGGGCATGACAACCAACAGGCTGTTTGTCCGTATGACAAACTGTGACCAAGAAACAGCTGGATCACCCAGTTGCTGAGCACACTTCCCAACGCAATGTTCTTCATTACAATGACTGCTTCACATCCTTTGCCATCTGGACCCTCCCTGTCAACACCAGCTTTTCTAAATTGTGCAGGTGGGAACTCTCCCTGCAATACGTTCTCGTAATCCTGTCCTCAACCTCTGTTAGTCTTCGTCCTTCACCCACCTTTCCCTTTCCCCTCCCCTGTTCCCACTCCAGCACTACACAGCTTTCCATTCCACCTATGCATCCACAGTCTCCTTTCCCGCTGCCGCCCCCCTCCCCATCTAACTGCCCTACCCTCTCTCCAACTCATTCCTGTATGCTTCCACAAGCATCACTTTACTACCACCCTCCCCTATCCTGCAATCCGTCATCCTCCCTGCCCCAGCCTCCTCCTTATCCCATCTGTGGTGTCGTAAGCACACCACATACCACCAGGCAGCACCACAGGCATTAATAGGTCGATAACCCACTCCAGATACTAGCCCACCTATTGCTGCACCAAAAAGTCGAGGCTGTGGTGCTGACAGAGAAGGGATATGTACTAGCGCCACAGCGGAGCTGGTTGTTCCAAGTCAGCTCTACTACCAAGACCACCACCTTCTACTTGTATGCTTCGCACCACATCGTCTGTGTCTAGCGAGTCCACACCAGCCTGTCTTCATTGAAAATTCTCTTGGGACAAGAGCTGTTTACTATACAGCCTTAGCTTCTGAAATGGTAATTGAACCACAGGGTCTGCTGCCCAAGACAATTCGCACAAAGAAGAGTATGCATCAGTAAATGTGTGTGTTCTTGTCCATAATCATTATCAGTGTTCTCCTCATTCTTCTCTCAGTGTTCTCCTCAGCGCGCTATAAATAGTTGAGGGTGGTGACGAGTCAAATCTCCTTCTGTACTTCTATCCAATGTATGATACAACAGCTGGCGACAAGGAGGGAAAGGATCTACGCAAGTTACAGGATTAATTTTTGTTTTTGCACATCCACTCTCGTTACACATTATTTATTTCTTGCTATTTCTTTTTATATTAGTATATTAGTGTGTGTAATTTTGCCCCGGTATGGACACTACTGCTGAGACGAGTGTGTTATTTTGTGTGCAGCGTCCAATCCAAAGTCCTTACAGGCATGGCTTCTGTGTTACAGGATTGTTCCCTGACGTGTGTTACTCAGTTACAGAGTAAGCAAATCCAGCAGTTGCTGCAAGCCATTATACATGTAACACTACACCAGCAGCAGAATCTACAAGCAGCACATCAGCCACAGCCTCCATGAGCCGTTCCACTATTTCGCAGTTTCAACAAACAGCATTAGAATTGGTCAGAATATTTAGCTCAGTTGATGAATTGGAGGCACAAAAATTGCAGGGTGTGGGGCACAGATGTTTGCAGGCTCATAGTGAAATTGTTTCCTGACAGAGAACCAGAACAGTAAATTTGATACTTCAGTTAGCAAGTTAACCACTTACTTTGATGAGCAAACACTCGTGGATGCTGCAGGGTTCAAGTTTTTCTGCCTTCAGTGAGCAGCAGGTCAAACTCATAAACAGTGGATCACTGAATTACAAGGTTTAAATAAGCACTGCCATTTTTTTTGTTGTGAACAATGATACAGTCATGTCATGCTGTGTGATGCTATAACTCAAAATGTTTGTGCCGATAGAATTTGTGCTGCTATTTTGAAACAGCTGATCCTTCTTTGTATACATTGTTACAGTTAATTGATGCTCAGGACTCTTATGATTTAGTTCAGTGTGAGATGCAAATGTCACATATTAAGGAATTGTATAGTGACAATGTGAGTAGTGCTGTAGAACGTAAACAGTTCCATGCCCACCTGACACGTGATGCAGCGTGTCATGTCACGTACGTAGGCAAACAGTGCCACGCTGCATCAGCAGGACACTGGTAGACATAAAACGACAAAGTCTTGGTCAAAGTCCTTTAAGTGTGCTCAGTGCCCAAGTCACAATGCTGTTAGTTATTTTTACAACACAAACAGTCATGTTCAGTCAGTGTGCATGAAAAAGCTGTGTGGACAGCAAATTCCCAAGCAACATGCCACTAAACAAGTCCAGATCATTCATGTAACAACACAGCCAACCACGGAACAGTGCACCCAGTGGCTGTAGTAAATGCTGTGAAAGGTCGCCCAAGTACAAAACTTAGCAAATGCCAGTCGGCCGATTTTTCATATGCCAAACAAGTCATGCCAAAGCAAATACAGGTCCATTACTAAATCTTTGTCAACTTCACCCTCACAAATTGTAGTAACTCATTGCAACAGGCAGGAAGTGATAGTTCTCTTAGGTGTAGAACGTAGTCGGGACAAGATTTGTGTTACTGTGACAGTACGTAAAAAATGACAATAGATGAGGAAGATGTTAAATTGCAAATGGACACTTGCACTTCAGTTACACTTCTGAACAATTATGTTCACTAATACCAAATCCAGCTATGCATATGTTGTCAGCTTAGAATGGACAGGAAATTCCACTTTTTTGGAACTTTCAGTATGCCAGCTATTTTCCTAGGTGTAACAAAAACAGTTGTATTCACACCGATTTCTGCCGAATCTTAACAGAATATTTTTGGCTTAGATTCTTTTGACATTTTTAGACTGTCAATCCACAAATCAGTTGTGCAAATTTCAATAGATGTGCTGACAGACAAGCTCCAAGCTGTGTGTGACAAATTTAGCAAACATTTTAGTGGCCGTCTTAGTTGTGCAAACAATGTTTCAGCTAATGCGTCATTCAGAGACAGTGCCCAACCAAAGCTTTGTTGAGCTAGGAAAGTGCCCATTGTCACTAGGGAACAGGTCGCTGAACAATGACTACAATGGCAAGCTGATGGTTTCATCGAACCAATCAGTGCAAGTCAGTGGTCTTCCCCATTAGTCATCGTTCCCAAACCTTCAAGAAGTCTTCAACAGTGTGCTGGTTCTAAGTCGATTGTGAACTCTCAGACAGTGATACACACTTACCTTTTGCCTCGCCCAGAGGATCTGCTGGACAGATTTGACGAGCATCATTACTTTTTCAAGAGAGGCTGGGTGGATGCTTACCCCCAATTGCCTTTGGATAACTTTTCAAAGAATTTTTTGGTTATTAACATTCATCTTGGGTTATTTGAATTTTAACACCTGCCCTTCAGTAGTGCGTCAGCACCAGCAATTTTTCAATGCTTTTTAGAACTAGTGACTGCCAAGCTGCCTTCTTGCTCAAATTACCTGGATAACATTGTGTTTGGACATTCTGCAGAAGAACATTTAGCCAATCTCGAGTGACTTTTTCAAGTGCTGTAATAACAGGCCTTAAGTGTCACAAAGACAAGTGCTCTTTTTTCCAGGCGGATATAGAATATCAGGAACATGTCAGTAATGTGCAAGGTATTCAACCCATCCAGACTCATTTGCAAGCTGTCAAAGATTTGCTGGCTCCCTAAAATCTAAAGGAACAGTGAGCAGTGTTGCGCAAACTGTACCACCACCACTACTACTACTACTACTACTACAACAAATTCATTCCTCATGCCTCTCAGATTGCAGCTCCGTTTCACATGTTACACCGTAATTTGCATGGACCAAAGAATGTCATTTGGCTTTTGATCAAACGCTTAGTAACACGTGCCTCATATATTTTGATATGGTTAAACCAGCAGTGTTAGCAGTTGATGGTTCTTCTATTGACGTAGGCACCGTTCTGTTGCATCATGTCAGATCAGCAGCTCATCCGATAGCATTTGCCTCCAAACTTCTAAGACTTGGGAAAATTACAGTTGGGTAGAAAAAGAAGCATTAGCGATGATTCATGGTGTAATCACCATGGAAGGACATTTTACTTGGTCACAGATCGTAAGCCACTCTCTTCAGTCTTCCACCCAAGCAAGCATGTTCCACCACACATGGTGCAGAAATTGCAACGATGGGCTCTATTGTTGTCAAACTAAAACTATGAAATCTTGTACTGCCCTACAGAACAACATTCAAATTCTGATATGCTACCAAGGTTACCAGTGGACAGAGATGATCAGTTCAACTCCTCCGAAGTATCTTGTTTTCAGATAGATGATATATACGCTTCTTTCCCATGGGCCGTCATTGCATAGCACAGGAGACAGCTGTGGGTGCAGATTTAAGCGCTGTGCTGAATTACATGCACATAAGTTGGCAAAGAAGAATGAAAGACGTTGTTCGGCCGGAACTACATTGGTACTTCACTCACCATCGAGCCTTGTCAGTACTGCGTGGTGTTTTACTGTTACACACTGAGAATGACAGGCTCTTCAGCAGGATGTTTTAAGGTTGTTGTGTCAGGGACACTGGGGCATTGTGAGGACAAATCAGCTTCCTCGACGCCATTGTTCTTGCTCAGGGATGGATGCCTTGATTGAAGATCTGACATCATGCTGCGCCACTTTTATGGAGCAACAGGTTGCACCACCTCAATGCTTTTCTGACTGGCACGCCCAAATGGTCTGTGGAAAACCACCCACATTGGGCTGCGAGTACTATCAGAACACTTACTTCAATTTTTTTTTTTTGCATCAAAGGCTTGCCAGTAGTGTTAGTGTCTGATAATGGATTGCAGTTTACCACATAGGAATTTGAACACATTTATATGACTAACAGTATCAAAGATATTACCACAGTGCAGTTCCACCTGCAATCAAATGGTGAAGCTGAACGTTTTGTGCAAACATTCAAGGCACAGATGAGTAAACCGTGGAACTCACTCATGAGAGCAGGCCTTGGGACTTTAGCTGTCCACCTACCATGCACTGCCGTGAGATGAACGTTCCCTGATGGAACTCCTGCACGGCCACTGGCATTGCACTGCTTCATCTGCTGCTGAGTACCGGTCAGTACAATGATTCTCATTTTCAGAGCCAGGAGGCAGTAATCTTCAGGATCTTCTGGCCTGGACAGCAATGGCAACAGAGGACCATTTTGTATGTCCTCGGACACAAGATGTTCTTGTTATCTTCCTGTCTAGGGTTGCTGCTTAAAAGGATCCAGAACCAGCTTCACCCGTGAGACTCTGGAAGCCCGGAGCCAGTGTCGCAGCTGCCCACTGTGGACCAGATGGCATCTCAGCCCAAAGCACTTCCCATGGAAGTGGACCCGTTGTCATCCCCGATGCCAATATCACAGCAGCCCATGTCGCTATGGGCGATGCCTTTGTGCCCTCTTGCCTCCCTCTCTGATTGGGGGGAGGGGTGTCCTCCAGTGTTCGAGACTCTGACCCTGGATGTAGGCGTACGCCCTTCCTGCAGTTTGCCAGGCATATCCGTGAGGGTTCAGGCGAATGATGGGTCACGGACAGGTGCCTGTTGACAGCTTCAGCTGGCCGATCTGCTGCAGGTGTACCCCGACCTCCCCCTCTCCATCGGATCCCACCGCAACCATATACAACCACAACTAGGCAGTACGGGGGGAAGAGTATGGTGTCATAAGCACAGCACACCCCACCAGGTGGCACCACAGGCATCAATAGGTCGACAAACCACCCAATGATTGCCACACCAAGAAGTCACAGCAGTGGTGCCACTAGACAAGTGATACACGGCAGCGTCAAAGCAGAGGGGATAGTTCAAAGTCAGCTCTACTACTGAGAAGACCATCTTCTCCTTTGTACCTCACGGCGCATCGTCTGCTTCTAGCGAGTCCACACCAGCCCATCTTCAGTGATCATTCTAGTGGGACAAGAACTGTTTACCACCCAGCCTTAGCTTCTGGGATAGTAGTGAAACTTCAGTGTTTGCTGCCTGAGCCGATTTGTAGAAAGTTTAATATGTGTTAATAAATGTGTGTGTTCTTGTCATTAATCATTCTAAGTGTTTTAGTGTTCTCTCACAGTGCTTCCCCCACCACACTATAAACAGTTGAGGGTGGCGATGAGTAAAATCTCCTTCTGTGGTTATATCAAGAGTAAGATACAACACCCACCAATCCAGATTGCTTCTTCCAGTTTCCAGTGTGTGTGTGTGTGTGTGTGTGTGTGTGTGTGTGTGTGTGTGTGTGTGTGTGTGTGTGTTCAATTGTTGGACATTCCTTTTGTTGTGCCTGTTTGCAACTCAGCATCTCCACTATATGGTGAGTAGCAATCTATCCTTTCCGTAATATTGTTGTGAAGAGTTTTAGGTGTCTCATGTTCAGTTTGTTATGACAGATTGACAAGGGCACATATTTTAAGATGTTTTTTCCTAAATTAGTTGTTCGGAAAATATAGTATCATTTTACATTCCCAGATTAAACCACTACTTCTGAGGTCTACATTTTTAATTCGTATAATAGATTAGTGTAGGGGTTATTTTATATTTACACATGGACTGTGGAAAATGAGGTCACATCAAGATAGGTTTTGAAGGATTCGGAAAGGCATTGTGGTGTAACAAAATTGCTGGTGCACTACCGTCACTAGTGCATTCACAGGCAGTGTCTAATTTGACCAAGCTTAGTTTTAATGAGCTATTATTAATACATTTAATTCTTAATTTCACAAGGATTTTTTCAATTATTTGTTTATTTATTTATTTACAAGGTGTACAACTTTGCTTCTGTCATTTTTTCCCCATCATTTGAGGCTTTAATGAAACAAATTGGTTACACATTTATCATTCAAAGTATTTTCCATCGCTGGCCACTACTTTCTCCCATCTTTTGGGCAGTGTACAAATCTTGTGTCGAAAAAATTGTTCATCTTTTGAAGCGATCCACGAATCGATCCAATTTGTGACTTCTTCATGAGATTGGAAGTGTTGGTTAGCCAGGCCATGCACCATTGATCTAAACAGGTAATAGTCAGAGGGAGCAATATCTGGAGAATACGGCAGGTGGGATAGGACTTCCCATTTTAACATTTCCAAGTATGTTTTGACCTCTTTTGCAACGTGGGGCCTCTTTTGTAACGTGGGGTTCAGTGTTGTCATGCTGCAAAATCACTTTATCGTACCTCTCGCTGTATTGTGGCCGTTTGTCTTTTAATGTTCTGCTCAAACGCATTAATTGTGTTTGATAATGAACACTTGTGATTGTTGGTTTTAACACCTGACATGACACCAAGCTGGTCCCACCAAATGCAGAGCATGATCTTGGAGCCATGAATATTCGGTTTGGCCGTTGATGTGGAAGCATGGCTGGGATATTCCCATGATTTTTTGTGTTTAGGGCTATCGAAATGAACCCAGTTTTCGTCCCCAGTTATTGACTCTGAAGCAACTGTTCGCAAACACACAAACACCTTTCAATGTCTCTTGGTTTCAGCTCACACGGGACCGAAGTTCCTTCTTTCTGAATCATGCCCATAGTCTTGTGACGTTTTGAAATGGCTTGCTGTTGCACTCCCACTAATCGTGCCAATTCTTCTCGAGTTTGATGCGAGTCTTCACTCAGCAATGTCTCTAATTCTGCATCTTTGAAAACATTAGCTCTTCCACCACTATGCCATTAAAATCATCGTTCTTGAAGCGTTGAAACCACTCACAACACATTCTATCACTAATAGCATCCTTACCATACGTGCTTGAGAGCATTCGATCAGACTCAGCCATTGTTTTCTTCATATTGAAAAACAAAATAGTAACACCTACCGCAAATGACGAGAATTAGGCTCGTAAACTGACATTTTCAATCAAGTACAACTTTATGATGCAAACACAAATCGACTAATGTTTGAATGAGGTTATGTTGACCGAGGTCCAAGCTAACTGCCTGATGTCTGCGATCTGTTTCTTTCAATCGCTACTTACCGTTGTCACCACCTATCGGCAAATGGCGGAAGTGAAGTTGTATTTAATTCAAATTGTATTTCATTTAAAGTCGGAATTAGATTAACTTTACAGTTGGGCAAATATTCGACAGTAGTGCACATTTCTGCAGGAAATGGTAAAAGTATAGATGGGAAAATTAGTGTACTTACATGTTTTGTGCAGCAGTGTTGTCAACGCGTGATGGTATGATGGGAATGAAAGAGGTTGCCTCAGCTATTGGTTCCACACAGCCAGTGAGACAGCAGTGGGCAGATGATGGGTTTGGAAGCAAGGAGAAAAGGAATATATTGTCACATTCTTTTATTGGTATAGGTGCACAATCGGCTATGTATTTGAAAAAGCAGCTGTTTACACAGGTCCTGCCATGACCCAACCTCAGAAATTGCAACATATACAGAAGAAACAGCTGAAATCTACATCTACATAATACTCCACAAGCCACCATATGGTGTGTGATGGAGGGTACACTGTTTCTCTACTAGTTGTTTTATTTTCTGTTCCACTCGCAAATAGAGCAAGGGAGAAATAGCTGCCTGTATGCCTCCGTATGAGCCCTAATTTCTTGTAATTTATCTTTGTGGTCTTTATGCACAGTGTATGTTGGAGGCAGTAGGATGGTTCAGCAGTCAGCTTCAAATGCCAATTCCCTAAATTTTCTCAATAGTGCTCTTCGAAAAGAACATTGCCTTCCCTCCAGGAATTCACAGTAGAGTTCCCGAAGCCTCTCCATAACACTTATTGTTGTTCGAACCCACTGGGAACAAATGTAGCTGCCCGCCTCTAAATTGCTTCGATGTCTTCCTTCAACCTGACGTGGTACTCGAGCAGTATTCACGAATAGTTGCACCAGCGTTGGTGGTCTCCCTTACAGATCAACTACACTTTCCTAAAAGTCTCCCAATAAACCAAAGTCACCCATTTACCTTCCCTACCATAGTCCTCACATGCTCGTTCCGTTTCATATTTTTTTTGCAACATTACGCTCAGATATTTGAAGGATGTGAGTGTGTCAAGCAGGATACTACTAATGCTGTATCTGAACATTATGCGTTTCTTTTTCCTACTTGTCCACATTAACTCACGTTTTCCCACATTTAGAGCTAGCTGCCATTCATCACACAAACAAAATTTTATCCAAGTCATCTTGTACCTTCCTGCAGTCACCCAACTTCGACACCTTACCATATACCACAGAATTACCAGCAAACAACTGCAGATTTCTGCCCATGTACCACTTTATGTATATAGGTAACAACAGCGGTTTTATCAACTTCCATGGGGCACTTCATACAATACCCTAGTCTCTGATGAACTCTCTCCATCGAGGACAACATACTGGGTTCTGTTACTTAAGAAGTCCAAACTACTCGCATGTCCGCCCTTCATCCACAGTGCAATACTGAGAAAAGGGCAATCTGAGTTTTGCACAAGCAATGCTTTCTAAAACCATGCTGATTTGTGAACATAAGCTTCTTGATCTCAAGAAAATTTATTATATTCGAACTGAGAATATGTTCAAGGATTCTGCAGTAAACCGAATTTAAGAATATTGGTCTGTAATTTTGTGGGTTCATTCTTTTACCATCCTTTTATACAGAAGTCACCTGCACTATTTGTGACACTGGCAGTTAAAATTTCTGTGCTGCTTTGTTGACTCCCACTGATTAGGTGAATCTATCATCCTAGATGATGCCGACAAGGATGACTAAAAATAGTAATATCACAGATGAATGGCTTAGATACTAAGCAAAGACCACTTGTCAAACTGTAGGCTGTTGATAAATGACGTACGTTTAGAATAAGCATACTGATACTTTCTTATCAGTGACACAGTTTGCAATTTTAATTAGAGTATGTTAAAAATAGAATTTTCTATAAAGGCAGATATTTTGGCGACTTATTTTTGTTGAAAATGACCAGTAGAACCAGAGGAAGGGCACTGCAACCACAGGGGAAATGTCTGTGATAATTACTCTTTGCAACATGACATAGCTCTACAGCCAGAAAACCTTTATCTGTGACCTTTGAAGCCTGTGCGCTTACACAATGTATTCTTACTTTGATTTTGAGTATTTGATATGCCCTGTTTCTTCCTTAATGTCTGCTGGCAATGTGATCAGAAGACTTTCAGACCATTTTTTTCTGTTACTTACCACATATTTCAGATCTGGCAGTGCTGGGTCTGTGTGAATAATGCCAAATTGTGCACCATGGTTTGGAGCTGTGGTAACTGTGGGTCCCCCTATAACAAGCTGAGTTCATCAGTTGTATTGTAGGTGGTAACCTTCAGTAGCACCTCGCCTGTTACATTGATGTGACAAAAGTCATAAGATAGCAATACACACACATACAGATGGTGGTGGTGGTGGTGGTGGTGGTGGTGGTGGTGTCATGTGCACAAAGTATAAAGTGGTAGTGCATTGACGGAACTGTCATTTGTAATCAGGTGATTCGTGTGAAAAGGTTTCCGGCGTGATTGTAGTCGGACAACAGGAATTAACAGACTTGAACACGGAATGGTAGTTGGAGGGATATTACATTTTGGAAATAGTGAAGAAATGCAGTATTCAAAGATCCAGTGTTAAGGTTGTTCCGAGAGTACCAAATTCCAGGTATTATCTCTTGTCACGGACAATGCAGTGGCCGATAGCCTTCACTTAACGACCGAGTACAGCTGCATTTGCATAGTGTTGTCAGTGGAAACAGACAAACGACACTATGTGAAATAACCGCATAAATCAGTATGGGAAGTACAATGAATTTATCCATTAAGACAGTGCGGCGAAATCTGGTGTTACTGGGGTATGGCAGCAGATGACTGAAACGATTCCCTTTGCTAGCAGCATGAAATCGCATGCAGCATTTCTCCTGCGCTTGTAACCATATCAGTTGGATTCCAGCCAAGTGGCAAACTGTGGCGTGGTCAGATGTGTCCTGATTTCAGTTTGTAAGAGCGGATGATAGGGTTTGAGTGTGGTACAGATCCCATGAAACCATGGACCCAAGGTGTTGTCAAGATATTGTGCAAGCTGGTGGTGGCTCCATGATGGTGTGGACTGTGTTCACATGGAATGGAGTGGATCCTCTGGTCCCATTAAACCAACCATGATTGTAAATGGTTATGTTCAGCTACTTGGAGACCATGTTCCCAGACACCGATGGAATTGTTATGAATGGCAATGCCAATGTCACAGGGCCACAGTTGTTTGCAATTGGTTTAAAGAACATTCCGTACAATTCGAGTGAATGGTTTGGCCGCCCAGATCCCATAAAAACATTTACAAGACATAATTGAGAGGTGCACATAAACCTGTACCGACAACACTTTCATAATTAGGAATGGTTATGCAGGCAGTATGGCTCAATATTTTGGCAGGGGACTTCCAACGGGTTGTTGAATCTGTGCCATGTTGAGTTGCTGTACTATACCAGGGAAAAGGAGGCCTGACACGGTATTGGGAGTTATCCCATTCTTTTGTTACCTCATTGCAAAGCACTAAAATGTTCAAACCAGCCTTCGTTTTGAGGACAGGGTAGTTAACGTGTAGCTGAAAGCAATTTTTGGGTGAGGCTAACCCAATAGCCATATTAGTACTTTATTTAGCAGTGTTGCACAATCAGAAATAAATTTCTTTTATCTCCCCAGTGTTCTGTGATGGGTTCCTGTGTTCCTGTGCTGCTGTGCATGTAATGGGTGACATACAAGGATCCAAGATGAGAAGTCCGCTTGAAGTTTGGAGGGCAGTATAACGTGATGATTATTATTATTTCTTTGTAATACCCTGTATCTTGTGAAATTGATTCACAACTTATTACTGTAGTGTAGTTAGGTTACCAAATTTTGATATGCCTAAAAGTTATATAATTCCTTAAAGTATTTTAATGTATGTGTTTCCTCATTAGTAACTTCATACATTGTATGAATAAATATATTGTTTATGATATTAAAAACTATTTCGATACTGTGATCTTCAAATGTGTTTGCAATTTATGTTGAAGCATTACTTCTTTCTTGATTTTTTTTTTTTCTTTCTTTCAAAGTTTTTACTTGAGAATGTGAAACACTTAATTACTTTCATTTAAACTTCTATGTGCTCATTTGCAAGTAGAAAAACTTAAGTTTTGTAATAAACAAACAAATAAATATCAAAGTGTAGAACTAGATTCTGCCTGTGCTACAGTTGTTTTACTTAATTTGAAGGATGAAGTTGTTTCATCAAATTGGTAACTTTGTTCTTTCACTTATTTGTAAAATAACTGGATAACCTTCCCATCTGACACACTGCATTGAATTTACTGTGACTGTAAAACACAGCTTGCATTTTCCACGCATAATTTTTCAGATAAGTCAAGGTGAATAGGAATACTGGCTGCAAAATGCGTTCAGCACAGTATCATATGGAGCATCTTCACTAAAATTTGAATGACTTGAAAAAATTTTTGATTGTTATAATCAAGGAAAAGTTTAGTCATTAATGGTTGTAATCGTATGTAGGAGGATGAAAAATTTCCATGCCTTGACTCTGTGTAAATGCAAGATAAAGTCTATAACAAAGCAAAATGAGATGATTATCAATTACAGTGTTAGTGGGAAACCTGTCAATTTGTTTACATACGTGTAATGCAACATTTATGGACATAACATAGGTAAAAGGGAGTACAAATATCTAAAAAAAAAAAAAAATTAAATGGCAGAAAATGCGAGAATGGTAAATGCAAAATTGCCAAGAATGGTTAGAGGAGAATGCGAAGTTGTAGAAGCATGAATGACCCTAGAAAAGGATGGGACCTGCCAGTAAAAACAGGTGGGGCGTATTGAGTTGCCACTAGAGAAGCAATAATGGCAGAATGAGACATTCAGGAGAGCTCAGTGACTTTGAACCTGAACTAGTCATTTTATGTCACCATGTAATAAATACATCAGGGGTATTTCAACCCTTCTAAAGCTGCCCAAGTCGACTGTCAGTGATATGGTTGTGAAGTGGAAATGCGAAGGAAAAAAACAAGATGAAGCAGACCTCATATTGTCAGACATGGACCGTTGAGCTTTGCAGAGGGCGGTTGTAAAAAAATCAAGGAATCACTTGTGAGTTCCAATGTGCTTATACCAGTTTAGCTAAATTACTGGGATACAATGCTCCAGCAGTTCCTCGCACGCTCTACATTTCTTTAATAAGTGCTAAGCGACCCTTTAGGTGACATTTCTTTAATCTGCGCTAAGCGACCCTTTAGGTGGTGTAAAGAGTGACTTCATTGGTAATTTGAAACAAATGATCTGGAGTGATGAATCGTGCATTACCATGCAGCAGTCTGATGGGAGGGTTTTGGTTTGATGAATGAGAGGATAACATTACTTGCTGTCGTGTATGGGCAACAGCAAAGTACAAAGGTGGTTGTCTTATGGTATGGGGGTGTTTCTCATGGTTAGGGTGTGGTCTCCTTACTGTGTTTTAAGAAATGCTAAATGGTTTTGCAGCATTATGAACTGTGTAAAGTAGGGGGAAGCACATCATAGATGGTGGTGATTGGTTTTATCAGCCTGAAAATGCGCTCTGTGATAAAGCATCACCTGTGATGCGGTCGTTTCTTCTCAATAACGTGCCTGAAATGAACTACCTAGCCCAGAGTTTCAACGAAACCTGGCCCCAATGGAGCACATTTGGTATGAATTAGAACGTCAGCTTTGCTATAAGTCCCAATGTCCAACATCACTACCTACTCTGGTTCTGACTCTTGAGAAAAAATAGACAGCCATTCCTCCACAGACATTGAGAACCTCACTGAAAGTGTCCCCAGTGGAGTTCAAGCTGTCATAAAGGTGAAGAGAGGACACACCCAACATTAATGTTCACTAATAGGTGCCCATACTATACTTTTGATCAGATAGTGTAGTTTGGTTTCCATGAAGCATTTGGGTGTACAAACTGAATGAATTATGGTTCATTGGAGAAAATAGGACTGAGAAATTAATTGGATCATTTAAACTTTAGTTACACGTGTTGTTGTTCTGGTCTTCAGTCCTAGGACTGGTTTGATGCAGCTCTCCATGCTACTCTATCCTGTGCAAGCTCCTTCATCTCCCAATACCTACTGCAACCTACATCCTTCTGAATCTGCTTAGTGTATTCATCTCTTGGTCTCCCTCTACGATTTTTACCCTCCACGCTGCCCTCCAATGCTAAATTTGTGATCCCTTGATGCCTCAAAACATGTCCTACCAAACGATCCCTTCTTCTAGTCAAGTTGTGCCACAAACTTCTCTTCTCCTCAATCCTATTCGATACCTCCTCGTTAGTTACGTGATCTACCCACCTTATCTTCAGCATTCTTCTGTAGCACCACATTTCGAAAGCTTCTATTCTCTTCTTGTCCAAACTAGTTATCGTCCATGCTTCACTTCCATACATGGCTACACTCCATACAAATACTTTCAGAAATGACTTCCTGACACTTATATCTATACTCAATGTTAACAAATTTCTCTTCAAACAATTTCCTTGCCATTGCCAGTCTTCATTTTATATCCTCTCTACTTCGACCATCATCAGTTATTTTGCTCCCCAAATAGCAAAACTCCTTTACTTCTTTAAGTGTCTCATATCCTAATCTAATTCCCTCAGCATCACCCGATTTAATTTGACTACATTCCATTATCCTCGTTTTGCTTTTGTTGATGTTCATCTTATATCCTCCTTTCAAGACACTGTCCATTCTGTTCAACTGCTCTTCCAAGTCCTTTGCTGTCTCTGACAGAATTACAATGTCATCGGCGAACCTCAAAGTTTTTACTTCTTCTCCATTAATTTTAATACCTACTCCGAATTTTTCTTTTGTTTCCTTTACTGCTTGCTCAATATACAGATTGAATAACATCGGGGAGAGGCTACAAACCTGTTTCACTCCTTTCCCAACCACTGCTTCCCTTTCATGCCCCTCGACTCTTATAACTGTTACACGTATCATCAGTTAAATTCATGTATGATTTTTAAGAATATAACTATAACAATTAAGATAGTTCAATTTTTTTCCTTCTCACAAGCTTCAAGTTAAGAAGTTAGAGGCTGTTTGAGTTTGCTGTGGTATCCTGTAGCAGTATTGTAAAGCATAAAAAATAGTCTGTATATTCCTGTATGTATTGCTTCACTGAGTTTGTCTTTTGCATGGGAGAGTTCCTGCTGTGTTCTTGCTGGTTCCATCTCTTGTCTCTGTATTTCTAAGTGCAGAATTTGTTACAAATCAACCAAAAAGAACTTCAGCGGCTGTGTTGGTAAAGGTTGTATTAACAAATGAGTAATGGGCTGTCTATGTCGTGTTAGTTACATGGTAGACACTGCAGGGCAACTTCCAGACCTCGGTCAGTAGCCAACTCTGAACTGTGCACATACTGAACAGCTCTAGTTACGGCAGATTATGCAGGGAGGGTGTGAGCTCTGCCGATCAAACTCCCACATGATGTTCAACTGTATTTGCTATAAGTTTGATAATTGAAAGCCAAGATTGATCAACCATCAGACTGCAATCAGAGGTACCTCATACACTAAGGTTACTTGCTTCATTGAGATATTGGAAAACTGGCAGTCACAGGAGGCAGATTTGTTTCTTGACAGAAATCAGTTTTGGGTGTCAAGTTTACTGTCATTAGCACTCTATGGATAGTTTGTGAAAATTGTGAAAAAACCGTTCTTCGAACAGGTTCCAGGAGGAATGTCAGGTTTTGCATTATCTGAAGAAATCTGCTGTTTATTGGGTGGCTGCTTCGTGTTAGACTCTTAAGTTTGTTAATCGAGTTGGAGGCAGTGTGTGTGCCACCCTACAGCACAGAAGCCATGTGGTGCCCTGGCACCACCGAATGTTGACTGTGACTCTGAAGCCACCCTGAGAAGATTGTGTGTCATGGATAGCTTGTGTACTTCCATAGTCAATGTGGAGGAATGGGAAAAAGGCGGGTGGTGTAGGAACACAAAGATCACACAGAATATAACAGCATACTGAAAAGGAACCATTGCAACCCATGCACCAAAACTTAGTGCGCAAGTGGGAAGTCTTCCATACTGAAATCCTGTAAACTATGTTTGAAGCCAAAAGTGAATGGATACATTATGTTTATTTTAGTAATTGTGCATTTTTTGCTGCAAAGCTTACCTACAAGTAAACAGTTGTTTGATGCCCTGTAAGAATTAGAAATATGTGTTAGGAATTTAAACTCTGTCAGTGTTGTAATGAGCAGTTGTAAGAGAAAAGGTGGCCAATGGTCTTCAGCATTGAACTGCAGAAATAATTAAAATGCAGATGAGAACATTTGCTTTTTCAGCTTTCCGAAAAATGAATGGTAAGTGAACATTGTTATATGTTTGTAGCTTATGAAGAGTTAACTTTTAGCAGCTCTGAATCAGAGCAGTTTGTATTTATTAACTAGCCTCATGTCTAATCAGATAGGAGAAGATGGAAGGTTAATCACAATGTAGCATATGTTTCAAAGTTACATTTAATCCACTCCGAGGAAATGGGCTGTGAACTCGAGGAGAGCTGAAGGAGGATGAAAAATGCTTCAGTAAGAACTGCACAATATGTAATGTGCACATTAAAGATATAATATATGCTAACTTTCTGAAAAACTGGATCTTTTTCCAGCATTATTCAATACACCAAAGGCAGTATTCATTCAAAAAGAAAGAATGCAGGGGTAGTGCCAGTGAAATAGTCAAGAGCCTAAGAAGGCTAATTTTGACATACAGGTAAATATGATTCATATTACATAATATGGTAGAGTGAACTTATAGGTTCAGGCCTAATTCAAAACTTTGTAAAAATTAATTTTTAATGCAACCCACTGTCTTCATTTCGAGTAATAATTACGTGTTACTTTAAGGCTCAAAACATAAATGAAAATTCCAGCTCAAACAAACATTAAAACTTCCGCAAAGTGTCCCGTAGCAGCTGTCTCTACTGGAAGTTAAATTGATTTATCAGCTCACAATCCCAGAAAAGAAAACTTAAGAAGCTAAAGATAATCACTGCAAGGATAAAAAAAAATGACATTTACCAAACAAAGTCCTCTGAAGATGTAAGCAGACGCAGTTCACAGGTTGCACATGTGAACAGTACTGAATTAAAAAGCTTATCAAAAAAGTTTGTAAGTAATTTATCACAACTTGTTAAAATTCAGATAGATTTAAGAGAACATAGCAAGAAGAGGATGCAGTATCCAAAAGAATGAAAAACATGTCTCTTACACTACAGTATATTTTCATAGTCCCAATGCTTACAGGTTTATGCAAAATATAGTACAGTTGTCCACAACTAGGTGCTTAATGATTATGACAGAAAAATGGCAGTACGTTCCTGGCCCAAATGGGTGTATTTTTTCCAGTCTGAAGTTCGAAGTAGCTATTTAAGTGAGATATACTGTGTCTCAAGTGTAGATGAAATTTCATAGAAAGCATTTATCTTTTATTCAAAAAGCACAGGATGAAATAGTAGGTCCCCATAAGACACATACTGTGGAACTGAAGCCTGCAACATCTATGTTAGTTTTCACAATTTCAAGTGAATGGGGCAACTGGAAACACTATGTCTTTTGCTTGGAGATCACACAAAATTTTATGTGTGTGATGTTACCACATTTATTTAAGTGTATGAGAAACAGTTGGCTAAAATAGTATCAAATTTTATAGCTATCTGTAACAGGCTAAGAATTTGACTGGTGTTCATATTTTTCCCAATGGATGTCAGAAAATGAAGACCAAATTAGGTGCAGTAGTCAGATTTTCAGTCACACTGTTGTTTACTAACACATATCAGCCTAGGTGCCCTTGATTCATGTGCAATAGAAACTGCAGAATTTCTAAAAATATGTAATAATGTTTTTTATTTATAAAACTCAAGTTCTAAGACATTAGATAAATTGTATGCTAGAGCTTGGATAGGTTCTGAAAAGCATCATGAACTGTAAATGATATTTTTTTCACTTGAAAAGGTCTCTCTATGCAAATAACAAAGAAAATGAGGATGTACCAAGTACTATGAAATGCATTCATGGGTTTATAATTACGATAAATGCATTTCTGCAGATCTAGTCACATTTAAAGACTTGTCATTTTGTTTTTCCCTCACTCGAAGATTAAATCAGGACTGCCTTGAATGTTATACACCATCAAGGAGGCAACTCGTGCAGTCCTATTCAAATACAATTTCAAAGAGCCTTCAAACATCAGTTAGTCTCAGTTGTTTGCAGCAGTTAAAACTGTGCTTCCAAAGTGCACTCCTGGAAATTGAAATAAGAACACCGTGAATTCATTGTCCCAGGAAGGGGAAACTTTATTGACACATTCCTGGGGTCAGATATATCACATGATCACACTGACAGAACCACAGGCACATAGACACAGGCAACAGAGCATGCACAATGTCGGCACTAGTACAGTGTATATCCACCTTTCGCAGCAATGCAGGCTGCTATTCTCCCATGGAGACAATCGTAGAGATGCTGGATGTAGTCCTGTGGAACGGCTTACCATGCCATTTCCACCTGGCGCCTCAGTTGGACCAGCGTTCGTGCTGGACGTACAGACCGCGTGAGACGACGCTTCATCCAGTCCCAAACATGCTCAATGGGGGACAGATCCGGAGATCTTGCTGGCCAGGGTAGTTGACTTACACCTTCTAGAGCACGTTGGGTGGCACGGGATACATGCGGACGTGCATTGTCCTGTTGGAACAGCAAGTTCCCTTGCCGGTCTAGGAATGGTAGAACGATGGGTTCGATGACGGTTTGGATGTACCGTGCACTATTCAGTGTCCCCTTGACGATCGCCAGTGGTGTACGGCCAGTGTAGGAGATCGCTCCCCACACCATGATGCCGGGTGTTGGCCCTGTGTGCTTCGGTCGTATGCAGTCCTGATTGTGGCGCTCACCTGCACGGCGCCAAACACGCATACGACCATCATTGGCACCAAGGCAGAAGCGACTCTCATCGCTGAAGACGACACGTCTCCATTCGTCCCTCCATTCACGCCTGTCGCGACACCACTGGAGGTGGGCTGCACGATGTTGGGGCGTGAGCGGAAGACGGCCTAACGGTGTGCGGGACCGTAGCCCAGCTTCATGGAGACGGTTGCGAATGGTCCTCGCCGATACCCCAGGAACAACAGTGTCCCTAATTTGCTGGGAAGTGGCGGTGCGGTCCCCTACGGCACTGCGTAGGATCCTACGGTCTTGGCGTGCATCCGTGCGTCGCTGCGGTCCGGTCCCAGGTCGACGGGCACGTGCACCTCCCGCCAACCACTGGCGACAACATCGATGTACTCACGCCCCACGTGTTGAGCAATTTGGCGGTACGTCCACCCGGCCTCCCGCATGCCCACTATACGCCCTCGCTCAAAGTCCGTCAACTGCACATACGGTTCACGTCCACGCTGTCGCGGCATGCTACCAGTGTTAAAGACTGCGATGGAGCTCCATATGCCACGGCAAACTGGCTGACACTGACGGCGGCGGTGCACAAATGCTGCGCAGCTAGCGCCATTCGACGGCCAACACCGCGGTTCCTGGTGTGTCCGCTGTGCCGTGCGTGTGATCATTGCTTGTACAGCCCTCTCGCAGTGTCCGGAGTAAGTATGGTGGGTCTGACACACCGGTGTCAATGTGTTCTTTTTTCCATTTCCAGGAGTGTATAATGACCACAGTGGTTCACTGAAATTATGTGTGACTAAGAGTTAAGTTTCAAAAAGTGTTATTGTGAATTGTAGATATTATGGAGTCATTGCTAAATAAAGTAAATAAAATGAATTGTGAGTTGATAATTTGTGGTTGCTTCCATATTGATGTCCTCCCAAACAGCGAAAATAGGGAGACACTTTTGAACCTTGCAGTATCCTATAATTTAAAGACTGAAGTAAAAGCCACTACCCGAGTAACAGAAACTTGCCAAACGGCTGTAGATCAGTTTCTAGTCAAGAAGAGTTTACGCAACATTTCACTAAAAATTTTCAATGCAAGGTGGTCACTAAAACTTGCATTGAAAATTTTTAGTGAAATGTTGTGTAAACTCTTCTTGACTAGAAACTGATCGAGAGCCGTTTGGCAAGTTTCTGTTACTTCGCAGGAGAGCTTCTGTAAAGTTTGAAAGATAGGAGACAAGGTACTGGCAGAAGTAAAGCTGTGAGGACGGGGCATGAGTCGTGCTTGGGTAGCTCAGTTGGTAGAGCACTTGCCTGCGAAAGGCAAAGGTCCCGAGTTCGAGTCTCGGTCCGGCACACAGTTTTAATCTGCTAGGAAGTTTTATTTCTCTTGTCCTTCGACAGTGTGGTCCAGCACACTATCATCAGTCACCACCATTGACAAAATGTTAGCTGTCAGGCCAGAACAATCTGGCCAATAATGTGAGAGAATTGGCTAATTACATACACGCTGTACATGGAAGAGTCCCATCCATAAAGCTAGCAGCAACTTACCCCAACTTAACGTCCTGTCATTAGGAAAAGGGCAGTAACTTGTGAGACTTGTTACATCATCTAATAGCAGCCAGTAATGTTGTAACATTTTGGTTCATAACTGTTTCCTGAACTTGAATACTCTCTTGCAGTACTTTGCTTATGGTATAAGATAGGAGCAGGTAGGACACAGGCTGATATCGCTGCATCATCCTCAAGCTGATGAAAAGGAAGTGGACATTAACCTTACATACCACTGCAGTTAAGTTCTTTCACTTGGACAATTACATTTCTGATGAGGCTTGTTGTTGGAGCCGTCATTACACTCATTAAACTCTTTCTCAGGATTTATAGCTATTAATAGTTTTGAGTCTTACTGTATAAGATGGGCTTGACTTCTTCTGTGGAGTTGTGATTGGTATTCCGATGTTGTTCTGTTGCCGGCTCCACACAGTATTATTGTTGAGAGTGAGAAGTGGCTATTTTGTATGTAACATGTTAAATGTCAATGGTTAACAGCAGCACTGGTGAAGTGTTACGATGCCAAAAAAAGTGAAAGTGGCCTAGCCAACTGACTGTGGGGTGCCTGTTCCTTCTTTTTTGTGCAGTTTACTGTGTTAAGATCCTGAATAAATAATCGATAAGAAAGAAAAATTTCTGTAGATTTTAATATTTTCTAACTAAGATTGGGTATACAACAAAATAAGAGAAAAACGTTAATTAAGTACCCATATACTGGCACTAAATACATTTACACATACATGAATACATGTCTACAACACTGCATACCTAAATATTTATAAAGTAATAGCCTACATACTCACCATCATTCACCATACCAGAGCTACTGATATGTGAGCACAGTACACAATAAAATTTAAACTTAAGTGATTTCTGGGACAGATTTTTTAAAAGAAATACAATTAAGCTACTATGACTGCGTCATTGCAGCAAAATGTTTAGTTACGCAGTTCATAAGAAACTCATATCTCAGGATTAAAGACAAATTTGTCACATCCAATATTAATCAATTCCCCATTTGTGCAACTGAACCGCCATCATCCTGAATGCGAGTGCAGTTTGCTGGCCACTATATCACATGGCTTGGTATATGTTTGTGATGTCATACCTCCTGAACTTTATGTCGTACAATGATATAGTTCTGCAAGTGTTGAAAGCCACCCATTCTTCTTCTCTGTTAAAAAAAAGTTAAAAATAAAATAAATAAATAAAAACAGGGGACGGGGGATGCGGATGGTGCTATTTCTTTGGTGAGTTGAACTTTTGGCCAATAGCAGGGATTTTTCACACTCGTGATTTTCTTACTAAGTACGAGGTGCATTCAAGTTCTAAGGCCTCCGATTTTTTTTCTCCAGACTGGAAAGAAATAGAAACATGCGCATTGTTTTAAATGAAGCCATGTTCATTGTCAATACGTCCCAGAGATGGCAGCACCGTACGGCAGATGGAATTTTACTGCCAGCGGCGAGAATGAGAACTGTTTTAAATACTTAAAATGGCGACGTTTTCCTTACTTGAACAGCGTGCAATCATTCATTTTCTGAATTTGCATGGTGTGAAACCAATTGAAATTCATCGACAGTTGAAGGAGACGTGTGGTGATGGAGTTATGGATGTGTCGAAAGTGCATTCATGGGTGCGACAGTTTAATGAAGGCTGAAGGCAGAACATCATGTGACAACAAACCGAAACAACCTCGGGCTCGCACAAGCCCGTCTGACGACATGATCGAGAAAGTGGAGAGAATTGTTTTGGGGGATCGCCGAATGACTGTTGAACAGATCGCCTCCAGAGTTGGCATTTCTGTGGGTTTTGTGCACACAATCCTGCATGACGACCTGAAAATGCGAAAAGTGTCATCCAGGTGGGTGCCACGAATGCTGACGGACGACCACATGGCTGCCCGTGTGGCATGTTGCCAAGCAATGTTGACGCGCAACGACAGCATGAATGGGACTTTCTTTTCGTCGGTTGTGACAATGGATGAGACGTGGATGCCATTTTTCAATCCAGAAACAAAGCGCCAGTCAGCTCAATGGAAGCACACAGATTCACCGCCACCAAAAAAATTTCGGGTAACCGCCAGTGCTGAAAAAATGATGGTGTCCATGTTCTGGGACAGCGAGGGCGTAATCCTTACCCATTGCGTTCCAAAGGGCGCTACGGTAACAGGTGCATCCTACGAAAATGTTTTAAAGAACAAATTCCTTCCTGCACTGCAACAAAAATGTCCGGGAAGGGCTGTGCGTGTGCTGTTTCACCAAAACAACGCACCCGCACATCGAGCTAACGTTACGCAACAGTTCCTTTGCGATAACAACTTTGAAGTGATTCCTCACGCTTCCTACTCACCTGACCTGGCTCCTAGTGACTTTTGGCTTTTTCCAACAATGAAAGACACTCTCCGTGGCCGCACATTCACCAGCCGTGCTGCTATTGCCTCAGCGATTTTCCAGTGGTCAAAACAGACTCCTAAAGAAGCCTTCGCCGCTGCCATGGAATCATGGCGTCAGCGTTGTAAAAAATGTGTACGTCTGCAGGGCGATTACGTCGAGAAGTAAAGCCATTTTCATCGATTTCGGGTGAGTAGTTAATTAAAAAAAAAAAATCGGAGGCCTTAGAACTTGAATGCACCTCGTAATCAGTGCTTAACATTATCTACCTACCCCTCAGTGCAAAATCGTCTGAAGTTCACAGATACTGAATGACCTTCAGGTCTATTTTCTATCCTAAGGAAGAAATGCACACAACAGAACTCTAACTACTTAACTTCAGATCAACCAATCGAGTTTACATCTTACTGAATATTTCCTAGTAACATTTTCTTCCGGGATACATGAGGTTGGAGATCATAGGAGAAGGGAAGTGTGTTGGTATGCACAATGTGGTGAAGTTTAACGAACTAAATGGCTGCATGAAGAAAATTTATTCACAAAGGTGGAGCATATTCCTGAACTGCATTTAAAAAGAAACATATATAAAATCGTAACACTATGGTTCCTCAGAAGCTGACTCTAATAACGTAACGATCATCATTTATTCAGCGAGGGTTGGGTTGAATAAGAAACGCAACATGGAAGTGCAATTGCTCACACACAAAAGATTCACATTCACAGAATAATTGAAAGTAAAATTCACCATTTTCCAATAATGACTGAATTCTCCATACCATCTCTTGAGTCGAAGTGAGTAGAATCATGATAGTTAACTGGGATGATGACGCATAAAGTGAATCGTGCCTGATTCACAAACAAGCTTTGTTCCATCTAAACCTAAGTAAAATGTCAGCAAAATTATCATGTGGGAGAATCCCACACTGCTCCTAACAAATGAGATTAACCACTATACAGAAAGCTGACTGAAAACTGAGCTAACTCCCATCCAAAAACCCTAGTTAAAATGAGTTCTGGAGCAATATGTCATCCTTTCTAGACAGTGGAACAGTGACTGCCAAACTCCACATAAAATCCAACCTACCTCACCACTGCATACATAGATCAAACAAACTTGGAGGGGACGAACTGACCAATCACCAAGATGATTTTGTCAGTGGCAGCAGGCGACTCCTCCGCTCAGAAGATACGAGTGACAATGCCTGGTTCCTTCACCTAAAAATTTTCAACTCAGTTCGAAGTCCAGAATTCGAAAATGACATTCCCAGTGAGTCTGACTGAGGAATCAATCGTGGTGCTTCACATTTAAGAACCTTTGGATAGATGAGTGTCACAATTGACTGGCAATTTACCCAGCCTTCTACTGCAAATTTCAACCAAGAATTCACCTCAGTTTACCCAGAGGCATGCTGCAATATGACAGGGAGGTTGGATAATATGAATCTTGGGATACTATTTCTAGTAGCTGGACTGATACCAGATATTGTGTAGTTTTGAAACATCAGTTACATGATTACCTTTTGTAGACGCCAGGGAGTATGATATCAATAATAATTACAAATTTTAGCAGAATGTACAATTTTAAAAATGAATTCAACAGATCAGATAAGTATTTAGGATATATCTTGTAACAGTAACTTGTGTTATTGATAACAATAAAATACATCAATTAAGGAATTAACAAAACTTTTGTTCTACACATTGTTCACAATTTTTCATATGAAAAGTTTTATTACACAGAAAACAAAACTTCAGTATAACATTGCAGAAGTGTTTGTGACAAGATGATGAAATCAGATTAAATAAATCACCTATTTTAAGTGTAAGTTATTTATTTCACAAAATCAACATTGTAGTGAAAAATAGTTACTGTCCCCAAGAATGAAATTTTCACTCTGCTACAGTGTGTGCACTGATATTACACTTCCTGTCTGTGAAAGACAAAGGTCCCATGTTTGAGTCTTGTTCCAGCACACAGTTTTAATCTGCCAGAAAGTGTCAGTTACTGTCCTCACATATTTATGTGCCTGGCAGTCGGTCAGTTTTTATGTGGATCTCAGAATCTGATTAGGTGCCATGTCACTGTAACTCATACTTTACCATTCTTATGTGAAACTATATTCTGATTTGCCCAAGCAATGAACATACCAAATATCGCAAGAAGTTAACTGAAAACTTGGTGTCATCTACATTATTTAGAGAACCATATAACATGTTTAGAGTTATTCCACTGGCGGACCTCACATCCAACAGAATTATTCCAGGTAGAGAACAGCAGACAAGGCACACCAGACAGTCATGGAAGGCAACAGAAGAAAATAGGTTGAATATTTATGAATTCTCAGAAATTTCCTTCTTTGCGACGCATAAACTTGCTTGTTAGTCTCACAAAAAGCAGAATATCACAATTAATTTGTAAATACGCCCACATTCATTCAATCTAGTGATCATCCACATTTAGGACAATTGTGTACAGGTACACATTGTGCTGAATATCAAAAAGAGAATAAAACATACTGAATTCCGGTTCCCCGGCAAAGAATTTGAAAAAAACACACTCAGAGAGGGATACTCTGCCCACTTGATAAATTTATTGCTGGTTTTCCATACACTCAGTGACATATGTGGATACTGTCTGCAAAATGAGTTGCAAATACACTTAGTAATAAATTAAAATGTAATGCCTGATGGGACAGTTTTACTGCATGAATAGCAAAGATACAGTAAGCAATAAACTTTTTTCCTTTCATCATTCTGTGTAGTGAGTCAGCAAGAAAAAGTTTCATAAAGATTTGAAAGTATGTGCAATTTTTTTTTCCCCAAGTCACAAAGTGCTCTCATTCTCAAACACTGAACGAATATAGTTTCGGTATTTGTGTGTAATGAGCTATGCCATCTTGAAACATGTATATGTTTTGCTTACTGTGATAAAACTTTAATATAACAGCTGTTAGCAAATAAATCATGGTGGCACTTAAATTTTTAAATTTGATCAATAATAATTTGAAATATTCAAAATCAATTGTTTTTGGTTCTGGATGCCATTAAGTAGGCAACCTGCAATTGCTACCATGAACTAGGCTAGCTGTTTCAGTAATCCAGACACCTGGCTGAAAATGTCTTACAAGTTCGTGGTGCCCTCCATTGGTAATGCTGGAAATCAATATGGAGTTGGCCCACCCTTACCCTTAATGAAAGCTTCTACCTTCACAGCCATACATTTAATCAAGTGCTGGAAAATTTGGGAAATGGCAGCCCATTCTTCATGGAGTGCTGCGCTGAGGAGAGGTGCCGATGTCGGTTGGTGAGGCCTAGCACGAAGTCGGCATTCCAAAACATCCCAAAGGTGTTCTACAAGATTCAGGTCAGGACGCTGTGCAGGCCAATCCATTACAAGAATGTTATTGTCATGTAAACACTCCACCACAGGCTGTGCATTATGAACAGGTGCTCGATCGTGTTGAAAGATGCAATCGCCATCCCCTAATTGTTCTTCAACAATGGGAAGCAAGAAGGTGCTTAAAATATAAATGTAGGCCTGTGCTGTGATAGTGCCACACAAAACAACAAGGGGTGCAAGCCCCCTCCATGAAAAACACGACCACGCCATAACACCACCACCTTTGAATTTCACTGTTGGCAGTACACACACTGGCAGATGACATTCACCGAGCATTCAACATACTCATACCCTTCCATCGGATCGCCACATTGTGTACTGTGATTTGCTATTCCAAACAACATTTTTCCACTGTTCAATCGGCCAATGTTTACACTCCTTACACCAAGCGAGGCATCATTTGTCATTCACCAGCGTGATGTGTGGCTTATAAGCAGCCACTGGACCATGAAATCCAAGTTTTCTCACTTCCCACCTAACTGTCATAGTACTTGCAGTGGATGCTGATGCAGTTTGGAATTCCTGTGTGATGGTCTGGATAGATGTCTGCCTATTACACATTACGACCCTCTTCAATGGTCAGTGGTCTCTGTCAGTCAACAGACGAGGTCGGCCTGTACACTTTTGTGTTGTACATATCCCTTCATGTTTCCACATCACAATCACATCGGAAACAGTGGACCCAGGGATGTTTAGGAGTGTAGAAATCTTACATACTAACATATGACACAAGTAACATCCAATCACCTGACTACGTTCGAAGTCTGTGAGTTTCACGGAGTGCCCCATTCTGCTCTCTCACAAAGTCAAATGACTACTGAGGTCGCTGATATGGAGTGCCTGGCAACACAATGCACATAATATGAAAAACATGTTTTTGGTGGTGTCCGGATACTTTTGATCACATGGTGTATATTGATCTACATAATTAACAACAATGTTTCCAGTTACAAGCACTTAAAAGACTGATTGAAGTAGTACCTTATTTTTTTATTTATTCTGTCTCTCGTGGCTTCATTATGCTTGACGACAGAATGTACAAGTAAGGCACAAGCAAAACAAAGCAGAACAAATTTCCAGATTAGTCTGTCAGTTCCAGATCACACTAGAGGTTTGAAAATACACAGCAGAAATTTTCCGATTTGAAGTGCTTCATTTTATTAATTTTCAGAAACTTGGAACATCTGATGCAATACACTGATGTGAGTGGCAAACTGGTATGTTAATTTGTGTTCTGGAAACACCGTGTGGTCACCATGTTCAATCAGACCAGCATCTGTTGCATATGGTGAGTGGGAATTCATTATCTGATCAAAAGTATCTGGACATCTATTAGCGAATATTAATATGGGGTGTGTACCATTCACCTTTGTGATAACTTGAAATCTTCTGGGTCGCAGGTTCGAATCCTGCCTCGGGCATGGGTGTGTGTGCTGTCCTTAGGTTAAATAGGTTTAAGTAGTTCTAAGTTCTAGGGGACTTATGACCCAAGCTGTTGAGTCCCATAGTGCTCAGAGCCATTTGAACCATTTGAAATCTTCTGGGTCACTTTCAATTAGGCATCTGAATGTCTGTAGAGAAATAGTAGCCCCATCTTCCTCAAGAGCTGAAGCAAGAGAGAGTAGTGATGATGGCCACTGGGGTGTGGAGCGAAGTCTGGAGTCCTGACTCATCACATAGATGTTTGATTTGGTACAAGTCAGGACTATGGAAAGGCAGTCCATTTCGGCAGTGGTACTGTCCACGAATCACTGCCTCACTGATGAGGCTTTACAACAGGGAGCATTGCCGAGCTCATACAATCGATTGTCATCTCCAAACTGTTTCTCTCTTCTACACATTACACAATGCTGTAAAATACATCCGTATCCTTTCATATTTAGCATTAACTTACATGCAGTAAGTGAACCACAACTTAACCACAAAAAACACCCCCTATCATAGCACCATCTCTTCTGTTCTTCACTGTTGATACTACATACGATGCAGGTAATGTTCTCCAGGTATTTGCCAAATTAAGATCCTTCCATCAGATTGCCACAGGGTGTATAGTAATTCGTCATTCCAAATTGCATGTTTCCAATCATCCACTGTCCAGTGACATCACTCTTTACACCATCTTGAGCGTCACTTATCACTGACGACGGAAATTTGTGGCTGATAAGTTGCGCGACCTTGTACTCCATTCTTTTTTTAACTCCCTACCCACAGTCGCTGTACTACCGTATTTACTCGCATCTAAGCCGCACTTTTTTTCCGATTTTTGTAATCCAAAAAACCGCCTGCCGCTTAGAATCGAGTGCAAAGCAAGCGGAAGTTCTGAAAAATGTTGGTAGGTGACGCTACAACTATAACTTCTGCTGTCGAATATACACTCCTGGAAATGGAAAAAAGAACACATTGACACCGGTGTGTCAGACCCACCATACTTGCTCCGGACACTGCGAGAGAGCTGTACAAGCAATGATCACACGCACGGCACAGCGGACACACCAGGAACCGCGGTGTTGGCCGTCGAATGGCGCTAGCTGCGCAGCATTTGTGCACCGCCGCCGTCAGTGTCAGCCAGTTTGCCGTGGCATACGGAGCTCCATCGCAGTCTTTAACACTGGTAGCATGCCGCGACAGCGTGGACGTGAACCGTATGTGCAGTTGACGGACTTTGAGCGAGGGCGTATAGTGGGCATGCGGGAGGCCGGGTGGACGTACCGCCAAATTGCTCAACACGTGGGGGTTGAGGTCTCCACAGTACATCGATGTTGTCGCCAGTGGTCGGCGGAAGGTGCACGTGCCCGTCGACCTGGGACCGGACCGCAGCGACGCACGGATGCACGCCAAGACCGTAGGATCCTACGCAGTGCCGTAGGGGACCGCACCGCCACTTCCCAGCAAATTAGGGACACTGTTGCTCCTGGGGTATCGGCGAGGACCATTCGCAACCGTCTCCGTGAAGCTGGGCTATGGTCCCGCACACCGTTAGGCCGTCTTCCGCTCACGCCCCAACATCGTGCAGCCCGCCTCCAGTGGTGTCGCGACAGGCGTGAATGGAGGGACGAATGGAGACGTGTCGTCTTCAGCGATGAGAGTCGCTTCTGCCTTGGTGCCAATGATGGTCGTATGCGTGTTTGGCGCCGTGCAGGTGAGCGCCACAATCAGGACTGCATACGACCGAGGCACACAGGGCCAACACCCGGCATCATGGTGTGGGGAGCGATCTCCTACACTGGCCGTACACCACTGGTGATCGTCGAGGGGACACTGAATAGTACACGGTACATCCAAACTGTCATCGAACCCATCGTTCTACCATTCCTAGACCAGCAAGGGAACTTGCTGTTCCAACAGGACAATGCACGTCCGCATGTATCCCGTGCCACCCAACGTGCTCTAGAAGGTGTAAGTCAACTACCCTGGCCAGCAAGATCTCCGGATCTGTCCCCCATTGAGCATGTTTGGGACTGGATGAAGCGTCGTCTCACGCGGTCTGCACGTCCAGCACGAACGCTGGTCCAACTGAGGCGCCAGGTGGAAATGGCATGGCAAGCTGTTCCACAGGACTACATCCAGCATCTCTACGATCGTCTCCATGGGAGAATAGCAGCCTGCATTGCTGCGAAAGGTGGATATACACTGTACTAGTGCCGACATTGTGTATGCTCTGTTGCCTGTGTCTATGTGCCTGTGGTTCTGTCAGTGTGATCATGTGATGTATCTGACCCCAGGAATGTGTCAATAAAGTTTCCCCTCCTGGGACAATGAATTCACGGTGTTCTTATTTCAATTTCCAGGAGTGTATGTAGCGCTACACAGGTATGCTTTGTAGGCACAAAGATAAATACTTTCGCCAAAACCTCTGCGTCAGTAAAAAAAAAAAAAAAAAAGAAGAAGAAAGGTGGAAGATGAGCTTTTTTTTTTCTCCGCCCCGAGTTTCGACCACTGCATTTTCATACATTATCCAATGAAGTAAATACAAATTCCGTATTGTTCATCTTCGAATGTAGCAGAATTTCAATGTACTACGAAAATCCAACTGGCAAGACTGTTTAGGATGTTTGTCAATATGGCCAACTGTACGTACTGAATTTTTTCCTACCAGTGAGAAGAGTTGGTTGCTAATAGGAACCTGATGAAATGTGAATCACATGCAGTATTCTCTTCACCATAAGAATAATCGAATATAAACATTTTGCCATGTATTCTTTCGCGGGCTATCTCATTTAAATCCTGCCTAATAAACTACGAAACTAGAGTGAGACAACAGCAAACGCGGAAGAATATACATATCGTGTCATGTTTATATTCGTATTATTCTTATGCCTAATGTGACACAGTCAGAAGTGAAGTATGGCAACTGACCAGATTTTTAAATCTAAGATGACTCTAATTTCTGTGCAGAATTTGATGTACTACAGAAGCGGCCGCAAAGATTTTCAAACGGAGAAAAATGTTCGCCGAACTCTCGTTCAGAACATGTTCTGAAATACGCAGTCTATTATTTGGTTCTTGTTGATCATTATCAAAGAAAGCAGCAGTGTAAGTAACAACAAATAGCAGTCTCTTGCCATTGTTTCGCTAATGAGACGATTCCCCTCTCACTTTTTTTTTTAATTGTAAGCGGCGGTAGCGCGCACAAAAGCAAGCCGTGCCGCGAGCGGCGACAGGCGGTAAACATGCACTGTCAGAATGCGACAAACAATGCATGACAGTACAGTAATGCATTTCCAGCTTAGGATGACGTGAACACCTATAACAAAGAAAACGGCACTTATCAGATCAAAGCAAAATAAGCAATCGATTCAAACCAGACGTGAAAAGGAATGGTACTCGCATAAATACGGACGGAGCGCCTGACGCATAGCAATGGCTACCTGGTAAAGCTTAACTGCTAAGCTTACGACTCGAACCAAACTACTGTCGCTGTATCGTCATTCATTCGACGTAAATTGTGTCTCATATTACAATGGACCAACTTTGTTTTGATTTGGAGGTGCGGCCTAAAACTTTTCTCTCCCCTTGAATTTCGAGTCGCAAATTTCAGGTGCGGCTTAGATTCGGGAATTTTTTTTTTTTCCTTTATTTCGAGTCTCATTTTTCAGGTGCGGCTTAGATTCGAGTAAATACGGTAACTGGACTGCTGGTAGCGCTTTGGAACTCCTGTAATTCCTTCCACAGATTTTGTGTGGTCTTTACCAACACTCCCAGCATTGCTTGATAGTCCTGCCTGTCAGAATGTGAGGTATGTCTAGTATTGCTTTAGCTGTGGTTGTTCCTTCACATTTGCACTTCACAATCACATCACCAAGATCTGACTTGAGCAGATTTAGAAGGGCTGAAATGTCCCTGATGGATTTTATACATTTTCACACTGGCTGGACAGCCTCTTGTGATATCTAGTGGTTAATCCTGCACTGCATAGGGGTGTCTGGATGCTTTTGATCAGATAGTGCAGAAGACCACATTAGGCCTTTTTCTAACACTGAATGTCTAAAATCAATTAAATTTGATGCCACCAGAAATTAAGTGATGCCACAAATCCATATACAGAAATGGATTTCATCGGTTACAAGAATGAATAATACTGGCTGCAGACCAATACAGGAGATTGGTCGTGGATCCACTTGTGATATGTTTCAAGAATTAATAGAACTCACAGTACATAGTTAGCAACTGGTTAAGTTCTATTCTCAGAATAGCCCAGGAAAGGCATTGTACTAATGCAGAATAATGCTGAATCCGAGTACAAACCTGAGATAACTTAACCAGCAATTTTGGGCTGGGTTAGCAAGTTTATCTCTCAAATAAGGATTGACAACGACAGGAACAGTGATAGAATCAGAGAGTGATGATAAGATTTTAGCACATTTGTAAGAATGAGGAAAGAGAAGAAAGTGAGACATCATCCTAATTAAGTACTTTGAAGAATATGACAATTCGGAATTTACATCTAGATTTCATCCAATGAAGGAAGACATAATTCATCTTTTCAAACCCGTACATGAGGAACTTGTGCATATGACCAAGAGAACAGAATATTTCTGTATTTTATAGCAAATACTGTTTAATATGCATTTGATATCAGTACTGTGTGATATTACACTCCTGGAAATTGAAATAAGAACACCGTGAATTCATTGTCCCAGGAAGGGGAAACTTTATTGACACATTCCTGGGGTCAGATACATCACATGATCACACTGACAGAACCACAGGCACATAGACACAGGCAACAGAGCATGCACAATGTCGGCACTAGTACAGTGTATATCCACCTTTCGCAGCAATGCAGGCTGCTATTCTCCCATGGAGACGATCGTAGAGATGCTGGATGTAGTCCTGTGGAACGGCTTGCCATGCCATTTCCACCTGGCGCCTCAGTTGGACCAGCGTTCGTGCTGGACGTGCAGACCGCGTGAGATGACGCTTCATCCAGTCCCAAACATGCTCAATGGGGGACAGATCCGGAGATCTTGCTGGCCAGGGTAGTTGACTTACACCTTCTAGAGCACGTTGGGTGGCACGGGATACATGCGGACGTGCATTGTCCTGTTGGAACAGCAAGTTCCCTTGCCGGTCTAGGAATGGTAGAACGATGGGTTCGATGACAGTTTGGATGTACCGTGCACTATTCAGTGTCCCCTCGACGATCACCAGTGGTGTACGGCCAGTGTAGGAGATCGCTCCCCACACCATGATGCCGGGTGTTGGCCCTGTGTGCCTCGGTCGTATGCAGTCCTGATTGTGGCGCTCACCTGCACGGCGCCAAACACGCATACGACCATCATTGGCACCAAGGCAGAAGCGACTCTCATCGCTGAAGACGACACGTCTCCATTCGTCCCTCCATTCACGCCTGTCGCGACACCACTGGAGGCGGGCTGCACGATGTTGGGGTGTGAGCGGAAGACGGCCTAACGGAGTGCGGGACCGTAGCCCAGCTTCATGGAGACGGTTGCGAATGGTCCTCGCCGATACCCCAGGAGCAACAGTGTCCCTAATTTGCTGGGAAGTGGCGGTGCGGTCCCCTACGGCACTGCGTAGGATCCTACGGTCTTGGCGTGCATCGCTGCGGTCCGGTCCCAGGTCGACGGGCCACTGGCGACAACATCGATGTACTGTGGAGACCTCACGCCCCACATGTTGAGCAATTTGGCGGTACGTCCACCCGGCCTCCCGCATGCCCACTATACGCCCTCGCTCAAAGTCCGTCAACTGCACATACGGTTCACGTCCACGCTGTCGCGGCATGCTACCAGTGTTAAAGACTGCGATGGAGCTCCGTATGCCACGGCAAACTGGCTGACACTGACGGCGGCGGTGCACAAATGCTGCGCAGCTAGCGCCATTCGACGGCCAACACCACGGTTCCTGGTGTGTCCGCTGTGCCGTGCGTGTGATCATTGCTTGTACAGCCCTCTCGCAGTGTCCGGAGCAAGTGTGGTGGGTCTGACACACCGGTGTCAATGTGTTCTTTTTTCCATTTCCAGGAATGTATTTATATAAACTAGGTGCACAAAAATGATAATTCAAGCCAAAATAGTATTGTTTATCTGGCATGTAGTACAATTGCTGCAATATTAGAAAGAACTACTTCATTTCATTTAGCACACAGAGCCAGAAACCCTAATCAAATTGAAAAACCACACCAGTTTTGGGTGCTATTTGTATTAACACCTTTTGTGTATTAGACAAAAATATTATGATTTTCAATATAACAAAAAGTTTGAAAGTACTCTAATGTCACGAGTCCATTCAGCCATATCTATAGCATAAAATAATTTTTACTCTTATTTTACACTTGCACAACAACTTACCACCTTAGTAAAAATATTAGGATGACAGGCCCATTAATGGTTCAGAGCAACAAAATTTTCTCCCAGCTATCATTATTCCAATAAACACACAAATTATTTGCGTTTACTCAAGTTTAACACAGTGACATTAACAATACAATCAGTACTTTTTCCATTTTTTAATTAAAAAAGGGGCTATGAATGTAGCTGTCATGTTTCTCAGTTATTGGTATTATCTATGTAAGCACATCCATACTGTTATAAGAGCATACACTTTCATTCAGCAACCAGGAATCTTTAGTCATTGAATCTACAAAACCATAACAGTGGAAGGAGTGCCTGGTAAGTTATGTTTTTAAATCTCTCTTCGATTGTCATTCTTTTCTTTCTTTCAGAAATGACCCTGGTCCACCAATGAACCAGCCACTATTGACACTCAGATGCTTTGCTCCTGGTGATTTCCTTCTGTCCACTGGATACTTCATTTGCATTGACAAGTGGACATCCAGCAGTATTATTAAAAGTGTGTGTCTGTGGATGGATAACATGCACAAGAGCCAGTTTTGTTAATCATTTCAGTTCTCTGACATACTTCAATGAAAATAAAACAAACAAACGCACATGGATTAATATAGACGGATGGAAAAAAAGTGGCAAAACCAAAAAGGAGTTGAGACACAAACAAAAGTTTACAGGTGTGTTTCTACGTGATGTCTGCTCAAATTTTGTGCCAATTGCATTAGAGTGGCACTAGTAGTGCCACTATAAGGATACAAATCAGGTTTGCTTTAAATACACACTGTAACGGTCATAAGTGCCAGCCGAAGTGGCCGGTTCTAGGCGCTACAGTCAGGAATCCTGCCTCGGGCATGGATGTGTGTGATGTTCTTAGGTTAGTTAGGTTTAAGTAGTTCTAAGTTCTAGGGGACTGATGACCTCAGAAGTTAAGTCCCATAGTGCTCAGAGCCATTTGAACCAAGCCATTTTGGTCATAAGCGTTAGTTACCTCTGAGATTGGATGTGGTGAATTGATGTCAGTCATAATGCTTTTATAGTGACGTGTCAACACCTCACTGAGTTAGAATGAAGTCACGTAATATGGCTACAAGAAGTTAGATGTTGCTTCTGACATACTGCAGAAAGACTTGGCAGGAATGTAGCCACTGTACACGATTGCTGGCAGCAATGGCTCCAGATGGCCATGTGACACTATCAAGCGGGAAGACCATCACAACGAACTGTTACAAATCAGTTACTTCAAGGACAGTTCCGAGCCATGTGCCCTGTAGCGTGCATTCCACAGACAGCACACCACCACCGTTTGTAACTTCAGTGGTGTCATTGGAGGGCAAGGTGGAGCTCTGTTTTTTTCTGAAGAAAGCTGGATCTGCCTCGATGGCAGTGATGGCTGTGTGTTGGTTAGAAAGAGGCCAGTTCAGGGGCTACAACCAACCTGCCTGCGTGCTAGACACAGTGGGCCTACAACTGGAGTTATGGTCCAGGGTGCGATTTCGTATGACAGCACGAGCACCCTGACTGCAAGTTTGTAGATCAATCTGGTGCTGTTGTGCTGCTACTCATGAACAGCATTCCAGGGAGTGTTTTCCAACAGGTTAATCCAACTTGCTCTACACAGTGCTGACATAGTTGTCTTCGCCTACTCGATTGTTGGATCTGTCTCCAGTAGAGCACATATGGGACATCATCAGATGACAACTCCAGTGTCATCCACAACCAATATTATCCACCCTATATTGATAGACCAGGTTCAATAGGCATGGAAATCCATCCCACAAACTAACATCCAGCATATGTACAATGCAACACATGAATGTTTACACGCTTGCATTGAACATTCTGCGAGTTACATTGATTATTAATGTACCAGGGTTTGACATTTGCACTTATGTTAACCTGTGATCTTGCAATGTTAATCACTTAAATATTTTACCTAGACAAATGTATTCATGAAATTTCATTACTCCTAATTAATTACTCCTCTTTGTTGTTATGGTTTTTTTCTGCCAGTGTATTTTTTTCTGACATCTTTTATTCTAAATTCCTAATTTTGAGCTTTATGTTCTTTTAAACCAGTTCTGTTCTTCCTTCCATCTATGGTTTTTTGCCATGCTACTTTTGAAGCAGCACCATCTGCAGCTCTGCTAATTCTGTCACATTTGAGAATAGGTACTTTTATTCTGAAAACAAAATTGACAGTTCTAGTCCAAGATGATTGTAGGAAAGAAGGAAGAACATAGTTAAGGTGTCATGTCCCTAGTTACTTCCCCTTCCCTCCTAGACAACATATAGCCACTCGGGATGACTGCAGAAGCCCAAATTATGTATGAAATAGTTGCTGTTCCTCGAACATTTAGGGTGAGAAACATTAACAACAGCCTCTAGTCTGGATGAGTATCATAGTTATATTTCCACTCCACATAGAAAAGATTACGGTTGTTTATTGCAAATGTTGACATTTTAGTTTTCACACATGTCCCCAATACAATTATTAATATCATCACATCATAGAAATGGGATTTGTGTGTGCCCAAGAACTACAAAAGTGAATGCACAAATAGTGTTCAATAATTCAGCAAAGTGCTTTTGTAAAACACGCATTGCCGCTGTAATGAATTAGTAGTTCTAAGACATAGATACAACAACAAGCTAGCCAGTAAAACATCGCGGAATTGTCAGACAGATCAGTCTCTATGATGTTTGTATTGTCACAGTTTGTTGGAGACACTGAATAGACCAACTATTTCAGAAAGCAGACTACATTTCATAGTTGCTACTATACATGCCTACTTACATTTGATGAAATATTATCTTACTTAGAAATGTTGTATCTGAATCGAACTGACTGTGGCAGCCTATTGACAACTTGATTAAATTGTGTACTTTATTGCTCGCAACTTGGAAATAGCATTCCATGTATTGGCTACCACCAGGCTGTAGCCTCTGCTACCTTTTCTGGGCATAGCTCCTCTGTTGACCTATGCAAAGTTGTTTGTAAATTTAAACTTGCAAACTTTTCCCACACTTTATTCAAAAATTTAGAATACCTGCTCCTTTTCAAGATAGACGTTATGTTATACATATTAGAATCTTACAAGCTTAGTTAAATGTTTTGCATTAATTGTTTCATTGCATGAGACCCCATCAGTTTTTGTGTTTTCTGCCATCAGAATTTCCTCAAGTGAACAGTTTTGCAATCTGGAATGCTTATCGCTAAGGTTATGGTGGCACCACACGAGGCATGTGGCGAACACCGAGTAGTGAGCAAGCAAATAGACAGTCAACAGAGTTGCTCGTCAGGACAGTCACCAAATATTCACAAAATGGTGAGCATGCTGTACCATGTATGCACTTTTGGCTGGGCACCAAGCAGTATGGAAACAACTAATATTTGCCAAGCAGCAGCTACTCTGTGCAGATATGGATAATGATTCCAAACTTGTCATTACTAATGCAGCTGCTTTTAAGGTTTTGATCTAGAAGAAGAAGAAGAAGTAACTGTAAAGACAACAGTGGTGCACAATGTCACTGAACCAAAGAACAGAAACTATACGTCATCCTTTTGAGGAAAAGTATTTGCATTAACTACTGTTTTAGTGTGTTTTTAGTTCACAGTAAAAGTCTGATAAAGTAATAATTTTTATTATGAGCAATGCACTATAACTAAAGTAATTTTCCTCTTTTGTCATCCTAATGTGAAGTGAATATTTACTTTTTAGTTTTACTTGTGGCCTAGTGCCTCAAAAAATCAGTAGCAAGTATTTATTTACTGAGTATTTCACCTGTAACATACCTTAATATTTAATTACTATTAGTTACTAGAAAAAACTGTTGAAACAGTGATTTTTGTTAGAAGTACAGTTGCACACCCCTAACATTGGATTTGTTAAAGGAATTTTCTGGGCAGTTCAATACTTTCTGCAGAATGTCAAATGAAGATTTTACGTACCTGGTATCTCAAGTGGGACTAACACTATGAAACAAAGAACCTAGTGGAGAAAGGAGATTCTGCCAAATGAGCATCTTGCCATTACTCTCACATTTCTGACAGCAGGGCACAGCTTTAAAGTATTCACTAACTATTCAGAATTTAACCATAATTTATTTTGGTAATAGTTCCAGAGGTTTGCAGTGCTGTCATCAAAATGCTACAGGGATATGTAAAGGTAAATACTTTGTACCGGAAAATATATGTTTCAAAATAAGTTTATTTGAATGCTGTTCATAATATCATCAACAGTGACTTTTTCAGTAATTGTTGAAGAATCTGTTGTAATCATGATGGTCAGAATAGTTTGAACTTGGTGTTGAGATTTCCTGGTGTGATGGTGTTAATCTGCTTGTAACATGTCATTTTACATGTATGGCATTGTTGATAATGTATATATTTATTTACAGTTACAAATATTTTACATTATGTTACAGTTACTACAATTGTTTCTAGTACAAGATTATTTCTTAGTTATTATTCATGTTAAATCATTTTTTCACAGGCATTTTTCAATAAGCCACTGCTTAAGTCACTTTATATAACTATCTGCCCTCAACATCATATCATCATTTGGTAACAAACAGTGAGAAACAGTTCCTCTGACATAGGGGCTTTTTGTTGTCCAACTTGATCTTCTGTGAATCGCGTGGAAGTCTGTTTTTCCCTGTATCATGGGTGTCAATTTCCATGTTCCTCTTTGTATCTTCTTTCACTAGCATAATGTTTTCCAGCACATATATGGCATAAACTGTGAGAACATAGAATCTGCTGAACAGGCTTAGCAAGCTGTTCCTTATTTTTACTTTGGCTATGATCTTCAAGTCCAATTCCATAGTACTATTCTCAGAATTATGGTATGATGATAATCTCCTTAATATGTATAGACTGGATGAATTCTGAATAGGTTTTTGACTGAATTTCAACAATAAAATTTTGCCTATTTGGACATCTCGGTTTAATGTGAATAATATTGGGTCAAAAAAAAAAAAAAAAAAAAAAAAGAGAGAGAGAGAGAGAGAGAGAGAGAGAGAGAGAGAGAGAGAGAGAGAGAGAAACCTAGAATTTTAATTTTTAGGTCCTGTTCTTCATTAATTTTTTTCTTTTTTAGATAATGCCACTTGGCGCACTATTCCTTGATGGCAACACAAATTCTGCTACAAAAATAGCACAAAATTATTTCGTTTCCTCATTGAAATGACTAGTAGTAGATTGAGGGCTAACACCAACCATACTACTATCTTTCAGTTTTCCTTGTCATTCCCAATGACCTAAAACATTACAATATCAGTAAAGCACAACATTATAATGTTCTGTGTTTTAGATGGCAAAAACATCTACAGAATGGAAAAGTTGCAACATTTGAAAATCTTCGTAATTTTACCCATTGTATTGGTGCCATCAATGAACAACATGTTGCTCTACAGGCTCCTGTTAACAGTGGATCTGAAATTTATAATTATAGACACAATTTCAATATAGCATTAATGGCTCTTGTAGACAGTTAGTACTTTTCTGTGTACAATGGTTGTGGTTGCCAAGGTAGACTTAGTGATGGGGCAGTTTACCAACATACTAGTTTGATTGAGCTACTGACATCCAGAAACATACTGGTACCTTACGTATTTGTTGGCAATGATGCTTTTGGCCATTCACAACAAATAATGAAACTTTTCTAGGGCAAACACAAATGTTGTTGTTGTTGTGGTCTTCAGTCCTGAGACTGGTTTGATGCAGCTCTCCATGCTACTCTATCCTGTGCAAGCTTTTTCATCTCCCAGTACCTACTGCAACCTACATCCTTCTGAATCTGCTTAGTGTATTCATCTCTTGGTCTCCCTCTACGATTTTTACCCTCCACGCTGCCCTCCAATACTAAATTGGTGATCCCTTGATGCCTCAGAACATGTCCTACCAACCGATCCCTTCTTCTGGTCAAGTTGTGCCACAAACTTCTCTTCTCCCCAATCCTATTCAATACTTCCTCATTAGTTATGTGACCTACCCATCTAATCTTCAGCAATCTTCTGTAGCACCACATTTCGAAAGCTTCCATTCTCTTCTTGTCCAAACTATTTATCGTCCATGTTTCACTTCCATACATGGCTACACTCCATACGAATACTTTCAGAAATGACTTCCTGACACTTAAATCAATACTGGATGTTAACAAATTTCTCTTCTTCAGAAACGCTTTCCTTGCCATTGACAGCCTACATTTTATACCCTCTCTACTTCGACCATCATCAGTTATTTTGCTCCCCAAATAGCAAAACTCCTTTACTACTTTAAGTGCCTCATTTCCTAATCTAATTCCCTCAGCATCACCCGACTTAATTAGACTACATTCCATTATCCTTGTTTTGCTTTTGTTGATGTTCATCTTATATCCTCCTTTCAAGACACTATCCATTCCATTCAACTGCTCTTCCAAGTCCTTTGCTGTCTCTGACAGAATTACAATGTCATCGGCGAACCTCAAAGTTTTTATTTCTTCTCCATGAATTTTAATACCTACTCCGAATTTTTCTTTTGTTTCCTTTACTGCTTGCTCAATATACAGATTGAACAACATCGGGGAGAGGCTACAACCCTGTCTTACTCCCTTCCCAACCACTGCTTCCCTTTCATGTCCCTCGACTCTTATAACTGCCATCTGGTTTCTGTACAAATTGTAAATAGCCTTTCGCTCCCTGTATTTTACCCCTGCCACCTTTAGAATTTGAAAGAGAGTATTCCAGTCAACATTGTCAAAAGCTTTCTCTAAGTCTACAAATGCTAGAAACGTAGGTTTGCCTTTCCTTAATCTTTCTTCTAAGATAAGTCGTAAGGTCAGTATTGCCTCATGTGTTCCAGTGTTTCTACGGAATCCAAACTGATCTTCCCCGAGGTTGGCTTCTACTAGTATTTCCATTCGTCTGTAAAGAATTCGTGTTAGTATTTTGCAGCTGTGACTTATTAAACTGATAGTTCGGTAATTTTCACATCTGTCAACACCTGCCTTCTTTGGGATTGGAATTATTATATTCTTCTTGAAGTCTGAGGGCATTTCGCCTGTTTCATACATCTTGCTCACCAGATGGTAGAGTTTTGTCAGGACTGGCTCTCCCACGGCCGTCAGTAGTTCCAATGGAATATTGTCTACTCCGGGGGCCTTGTTTCGACTCAGGTCTTTCAGTGCTCTGTCAAACTCTTCACGCAGTATCATATCTCCCATTTCATCTTCATCTACATCCTCTTCCATTTCCATAATATTGTCCTCAAGTACATCGCCCTTGTATAGACCCTCTATATACTTCTTCCACCTTTCTTCTTTCCCTTCTTTGCTTAGAACTGGGTTTCCATCTGAGCTCTTGATATTCATACAAGTCGTTCTCTTATCTCCAAAGGTCTCTATAATTTTCCTGTAGGCGGTATCTATCTTACCCCTAGTGAGATGGGCCTCTACATCCTTACATTTGTCCTCTAGCCATCCCTGCTTAGCCATTTTGCACTTCCTGTCGATCTCATTTTTGAGACGTTTGTATTCCTTTTTGCCTGTTTCGCTTACTGCATTTTTATATTTTCTCCTTTCATCAATTAAATTCAATATTTCTTCTGTTACCCAAGGATTTCTACTAGCCCTCGTCTTTTTACCTACTTGATCCTCTGCTGCCTTCACTACTTCATCCCTCAAAGCTACCCATTCTTCTTCTACTGTATTTCTTTCCCCCATTCCTGTCAATTGCTCCCTTATGCTCTCCCTGAATCTCTGTACAACCTCTGGTTCTTATAGTTTATCCAGGTCCCATCTCCTTAAATTCCCACCTTTTTGCAGTTTCTTCAGTTTTAATCTACAGGTCATAACCAATAGATTGTGGTCAGAGTCCCCATCTGGCCCTGGAAATGTCTTACAATTTAAAACCTGGTTCTTAAATCTCTGTCTTACCATTATATAATCTATCTGATACCTTTTAGTATCACAACACAAAGCACAGAGTAAATCATGAGTGTTTGATTACTGCCTATCCCTAGCCTGGCACACTCTCAAAAAATACATATGAGTTATTGGCCAATATATTTAGAGTGGTTCAGAAACCAACACTGCTTCCGTCAGGTAGAGTAGCTGTAATAGTTATGACATGTTGTTCTGCACAATTTTTTAAGAAGGCCCATGTCATCCCAATGATCGTATTCACCAGTTGGCCCCTTTCATTATGAAGAGGGTGGAGGCTCCTTTTATTATGGAGAGGGTGGAAATAATGTAGAGAGTTCTTGGCATCAAATGAACGACGACAGACATAATTAAATGAAAGAATGACAATGTCTCCCCCTTCATCATTAAGGGCTTGCATGTTTCCAGGCTCACACATATTTGGCAAAAATAAATGACCATTAACAAAATGTACTGAAAGAAACACACTAGCTGGTTTGCATGATTTTTATTCTTAAGGACTATTACAACAAAATACAATGAATTCAGATTTTGCAATTCAGATGGTGGAGTCTTTGAACAGGACAACGTCTGGCGACTTCAATGAACAAATACTGGAAGGGGGGGGGGGGGGGGTACTTCTAGCACTCAATAAGCTTCACTGCACAAGGTAATCCAATGGGGATGGGGAGGAACGGGGGAGGTGGGTTGGGAAGGAAAGGTGGGAGGGAGGTGGGTGGGTGGTTGGGTGGGGTGGGGGGTGGAGGGGAAGAACTGGGCTTCCGGCATCAGGCTCCACAGGACTGCAACTAAAGTACTCCGAGGAATCACAGCCAGAACATGGGTGCAGAAGACATGGTACAACTTATCTCAATTACTGGATTTTGAGGGAGCACAGAAAGCAGGAATGAAATGATGCTGCTATATGAGCTCCAGTGATGCACGGCAGCTAATTAATAACATAACTCACATGGCATTGTGCGAAACGGATTGCCGAGAGCGCAGCCGGAAAATGTTACATTGTCGAAGCAGGAACAAAAACTGATTGGCAACTGTGGGGGGTGCGTGGCTCCTGGAAAGTGTGGCACTTAGAAAGTTATCTGTGGCAGAAGCGACAAGTGTGGGTGTCGTGGGAAAGCAGTGACACGTCGCCCAATGGAAACTTCACTGATCACTGGTTTTTGGAGGGCATCCCACATTATCTACTGCTGTGAGTGGAAGCAAACAGAGTGAGTCACCACACAGTTCGCCCTTTCAGAGAGGGAAACGCCAGTGCCATCAGATACGAGGGGAGTTCTTGCCATCAGGTACGAGGGGTGCCCTATGCTCATTGAGAATGCCCGCTAAGCTGGGCAGGGCAAGGGTGCAGGGTGGCATCATCTGTCATGCACTGCCAGGTGTGCCACACCTGGTACGATATTGAAGATTGGCCACACACGATACGGGGTGTACGCACAGGTTGCTGTTGCAGTGCTCGTGCGAGTGCTGTCGTCTGTGATGACAGAAGGGGCACTGGTCGCCACCACGCACAGCACTGGGAGTGCATAAAATGGCATCGGTGCTCCGGAGGTGGGGGCAATGGCGACAGCTCCATGTCAGAGAGAGCAGGTGCCTGTGGGGATGACGCAGCACACGTGTCGGCCAGAAGCTGTGGTAAGGGCAGTGCAGTGGTGGAGTCATAGTCCCAGGTGCTGGGATACGTGTCGATCAGGTACTCTGCTGACGGTAGGTTGGGGGTGGCATCGAGGGCAGTGTCGGCTGGTGGTGTGTTGGATGCAGTGTCAGGGGAGGTGCCAGCCTGTGGTGCACTGGCCTGCATCATGTAGTAGGCTGTGTTGCTGGCACCGTGCCTGTAGTCGGTGGTACATGGGAATGGCTGTACTTTGATGATGCTGTGCTCCTTGCTTGGGGGCAGCACTGTGAGCTTGAGCCTGTCTATGGAGGCAGTTGCTGTGACCTCTTTCAGAAAAATGCAGGCCCTAGTACTGTGGGTGGAGTGGTGTCCGATATGTGTACGTCCAAACCACAATGTGGATGTGCGTTGTGAGGTTACAGTGGATGAAGGTGTGGTGTGCTCACTGTGATGCTGCGGAGGTGCTGGTTGCAGGTGGGACGTGAAGCCTTGGAGGTGATATGTGAAACCTGGGATGATGCTGTTGGGAGAAAGTGGGGCTGCTTCTATAAATCATCAGGACTATGAGTGGCTTTCTGCATACTAGATCAGTTGCATAAGTTCCCAGGTTTGCTTTGTGTGCGATCCACAGGTCAAGAAGTACTAGGAGTATTTTATAAAAGACATCATATTAATACCAGTGACTGTAACACTTTCTTTATTTCACGATTGCAATTTCGGCCTTAGGCCATTATCAAGTGCAGATTTTTGTGGCTTTAAGCCATGTCAACTTAAAATGAGCTGACACATTTATATGTCGTTGTCATTACTATTAAATACATTTGTGACGCTGTTACATATTGCAAGCACACATATCCGTATGTCATAAAATAACATAGTCTGTAGACACTCATGTTTGTCAGCCCACTAGTAGTTACTTATGTACTAAACTCAGTTTAGTGCATAAGTGACTAGTGATGGACTAACGAACATGAGTGTCTACAGACTATGTTGTTTTATGACAGGTACTAAACTCAGTTTAGTGCATAAGTAACTAGTGATGGGCTAACGAACATGAGTGTCTACGGACTATGTTGTTTTATGACATATGGATATGTTTGCTCACAATATGTAACAGCGTCACGAATGTATTTAATAGTAATGACAACGACATATAAATGTATCAGCTCATTTTAAGTTGACATGGCTTAAAGCCACAAAAATCTGCACTTGATAATGGCCTAAGGCTGAAAATGCAATAGTGAAATAAAGAAAGTGTTACAGTCAATGGAGTAAATATGACGTCTTTATAAAGTTTTACATTACTGTGAATCCCACGTATAATAAGTTAATTACCATGGGTACGGTGGCAGACCAACCAGATCAATAACATATAAGTGCAGCTTTAAGTGTGCGGTGGAACCGTTCGAACATGTTGTTAGCAGCAGAGTGATAGCTGGTAGTGTAATGGATATTAGAGCTGTAGCTGTCTGCCAGAGTGCAGAAGAGCGTGGGGGTGAATTTGCACTGGCAATGTGAAGTGATCTAATCACCACACGAGCACCAGGGACTGCCGTTATTGGGGGCGAGGTAAAGAGAGGCCCACAAAGTACGCCAGCAGAAAGCAGGTCTTCTAACCTATTCTGTGCGATTTTGAACTTTGAGGGGGTGGGGGGCAGGCACGGCAGACAATTTGAGAGCCGCAGGTGGTGACAATGTAATGCGTGGTGTTGTGTTGAACATTCCGGGGTACACTGGATGGCTGTGTGAGAAGAGGAAAATATGAAAGGAGCTCAACACAAATGCCTGAAAGCATCAGTTGTTTCATGGCATAACACGTGGCTGAATTGAAGCTGCAGCGGACAGACCGACCAGAGGTGCTGTCAATAAATGATGCTTCGTGATGTCAGCCAGTAGGAGGTAATGGCTGAGAAAATTGGTGCCCACAATGGGGTCTGTAACATCCGGGATGGTGAAGATCCACGAGAGTACACAGTGAAGGGCGAAGTCAAGTGAGCGGCGAGCGGGAGTGCTCCCTGTAAGTAAGTACAGCTGAATTGGTGGCAGTGATCCCCAGGAGAGGAAAGGTGGGGCCTAGCTTCTGGAATAGTTGCACAGAAATATAGATGGCTCATAACTGGTATCAATAAGGTAGTGAGCACGCTGGCGTCACTGAAATCCAGGATGAATAGGTGTTATGAAGTGATACAGCAATTGGGCACACTCACTCTCGGTGTTTGTGGCCCAGGAGCAAAGCTGTTTACAATTTGTGGCACTCTGCCCAAACCTCTGGTGGTACCAGCAAACTGCAGTACGTTTGCAGTGGTTGTCAGAGGGGCAGCTAGAACCACACTGCTGTGGCAGCTGTTTTTGCTAGGGCCAGAGTCGTGCAGGTTGGGGTAGACAGTGCCCAGTGACGAGAGGTAGCCAGGTGATGCTGGCGTAAAGTGCTGCTATCTCAGACCTCGAGCACAACAGAATCTGGTCAATGTTGGAGGTCTGCGTGCTGGACGGGAGGTCACTAGCAGGCAGAAGACGAGTGACGTGACACGTGCGGAGGCTTGGGTTGGGGCAGAAGGGGCAGGGAATAGCCATCCTGCTGGTGGCTACAAGCTGGAGCCCCAGTGCAACAACCAGTGAAACGCACTGCAGTCCTGGCCAGAAAGGAACTTACTGTCTTAAAGAGTTTGTTGGCTGAGACAGTTGTGTTGCCTAATGATAAATGGGCACATGAGGCCTGTGCAGCATGTATGGGGGCAGAGAGGTGCACAAGCCAGCAATGTAGTAGTAGGGCTTCAAGGAGGGCAAGTAGTTGGATATGATCCAGCAACAGAGATGGGTGTATGTCGCTGCACTGCTCGGAGGCTAACAAATCACATGCCCGTTGCATCTCTGACAAGGTAAAGCTGGGAATGATGTATTTTAGTTTAGTAAACCTGCCTAAGGGGATGGGTGTAAAATGACATCCTAGACCTGGGTGTGGTAGTGGTGGTACGTATTGGGCTCTCAACAGAGAGGTCATCAGTGCCCATACTCAACTACCGGAATACAAGGGTGGTTATGAGAAACACGCAACAAAATGGAAATTAGAAAATGTACTCCACAGCCATCCTAGTACACTCTCACTCACACTGTCACACAAAACAGTAAAAGACTTATGCCTCAAGGCAGTGTGTTGAGTAAAATACATAGATTACAACATCTAAAATAATGGAGCGAGGAAATGAGCCTACATAACCAACTGGAAAATAATATATGAAGGAACCACTCTAAAACACATTAAAACCTTCTAAGACACTACTGAGAAGATCAGACATCACACAGACTCTTAAAATACGAATGACATTCAGTTCATAATCACCTAAAATAGAGTGCAAACCAACTGTAATGTGGATTGCAATCCTCATGCTTTGGTATAAAATGCATTCAGTTAAAATGTGGCATATAGCAACCTGGACACCACAAGCACTGCATACCAGTGGGTCTTCCTGCTGAATGAGGAATCGTGTAAGCGAATCTTGATGACACCGCCTGGAAATAACACGGGACAGTGGATGTAAGTATCCTGCTCAGACCCTTCAGTGTAAATGACAACACAATCAAGTGCTTAGCCAAAATTCTGTAAAACATCAGTTTAAAAATGGGCAATTTTTTAAAACATCAATTTGAAAACAGAGGCGGAGTAAGAAGTTCTTGTACACTGGTAGGTCTAACGTAATCCTCAATCTCCTAATCAACCTGGGCAGTGAATTACACTAACCTTGATGAAGCACAGAAGTATCGTCTGCACCAAGAGCCACAAACTCCTGCCACAACCGAATCCTTAATGGCTTCATTGCTTGTCACCTATTTCTAAATACACAGTCCAGTGGAGGGTGAGTAACAGGATGCAATGCTGGTGACTGTGGTGAGGAGAGTAGGCTGCACACATGATGCATCATGAGGACCTGCAGCCGGATGACAAGTGGAGTTTCACCAGCTTCAACACAGGGGCTCAAAATTTCTGTCACCAACCAAGTCCCCTCACGATGAACGTCATCAATTATCTTAAGATGGTTGTGTTGAGCCATAAACTGTGCAACCAGTCAAGGTGGGATCGCACAAAACGCCTTCTAAAACCGAAGCAGATGTGATTGGTCTGCTCCCCATGACTTGTGGCATTTTAAAATCTTCAATAACTTTTAACTTTTGGCTTTCATAGCCTTCAGATGTGGTAATTGCATGAGACATTCATCATAAGTGAGACCCAAAATCTTTACTGAAATTTTAAAATTACGAACAGTTTCTCTCATTGTAAGAAGAGGCAGGTTAAAAGGCAACAGGAACGATTAAATTAACACAAACTCAATTCTCTGAGGAAAATTTAAAACCTGTACTATCTGCCCACTCTTCCAATCACTGTAACAACTGACAAATGGATGTTCCAAGTTGTAGGAGGAGCAGAAGATGGCAAAGTTGTCCACAAACAACGAACAGCAAACAGGAGACGTAACTGAGGATGTAATACCACTAAAGGCATTTGCCAATCGAGTTGCACTTGAAATGGATACTTGAGAGACCCCATTTTCTTGCTCAAATCACTCGGAAAGAGCATCACCAACTTGATATAAAAAAAATCATCTGGAAAGGAAGGATCATATGACAAATGGTAATCATCCTCAGACGCCCCATTCTTGAAGCTGTCCCAGGATGTGATGGCTCCAGATACTGTTATAGGCCCTCTCAAGATGAAAGAAGACACCTGTGAGATGGTGTCTGTGTGGAAAGAGTGTCAGATTTCAGACACCAATTGCGTGAAGTTCTCAAGGGTTGAACGATACCTCTAAAACCCACACAGGAAGCGAACACAAAGGTCCCACGATTCTAGGACCCCAATCAGATAGTGGTTGACAATGTGTTCTAGTGTCTTGCCCATGCAGGTAGTGAGGATCGCACTATGGTAATATGGTCCTTCCCTGGTTTCAAAAGGGGCTATAAAATTGCCTTCTTCCACGGGTTGGGAAACGAAATTGCATTACAATGGGAAAACAGTTGGACGTTCACAAATAAATGGACTCAATAGTTAGGCTTGCTTTCATTTTAATGCACTTACCTCTCTTTTAATATGTTATGTTTACAATAGGAATACCATTCAAGTACATTAGGGTGTATACATGGACAAGGAAAAAAAATTCCCGGACTTCCCGGTTAAAAATACACTTTCTCCCAGGTGACAGTATATTTTCCCTTGTCAATCCTTTGAAAGGTTATGGTTTTATACACACAGGCGTATAATTTCCCGGCACTTCAGAAAACGAAACTCAGGGAAAAAGATGTGTTTTGGAAATATCTTTGATGTACAGTAACATGTACGCTGTGTATTTTCGTATTACGAAAGTATACATTGGAATTCCACCGAGCACCGCATGTTACTTTCCGAATCAATGAAATCGAGATTTCAATGCACTTTTGTGAGCCGTTCATAGCTCATGTCACGCGATCTCGCCAGCCGATGTCAGCGGATATTCAGAGCATAGGACACGCGATGTAGTCAGCCAACAGCAACATCACTGGTAAGTAGCACGAACACATAAATAGGGAAAGTTAATAGTTTAAATTAATATACATAGTGTTGCTACAAGTAAAGCAAAGCTTTCACATGTAATATTGGTCTCAAGCTGCAAGAGAAGCTACGCTTTCACATATACTGTTGATCTTTTTTGCGCATGTTACATTTTAAGGTATATCACACAAATGTGCCAGTAAAATTTTTAATAATGACATAAATGTCTGATCTTCAAGGTTCAAAGTTCTTCTAAATGGCTCGTCATCAAAGAGTTGATCTTTAAATGAGAGTCAAACGCTCTGTGATTTAATAAATTCATGGTACATTCTTGCACGTAGTTCAACTTACGTAAAGGGATATATACTTTGAAAGTAACGCTTTTCAAACCACCATTCACAATATTTTCCTGCGATCTGTTAGAAATAGGTTCGTTTCAGCAGTTGCCAGAGAGCGCAGATAACAGGCAACACCGCGCTTGGGTGGATACACCGCACTTGGGTGGCTATCACGACGTACGAAGCCCGTATGCATGTACGTGTAAAACACTGTAAGGTCATACATTATGTCATAAAAGAAACAAGACATCAGAGGATACGGCAAGAGCATCGGAGTTTTGTGAACCATATTAAAATGTGCACATTTAAAGTGCATACTTAAAGGGCACATTTGTATGTCCAGATTCCCAATGAAGTAGACCTCGACCTCATGTTAAGCTTTTCAGTGTAGTTTTCGGTATGTACATTTTCTTGGAGCACCAATACTGTATTATATTATGTTTGGTTCTTTATTGTGGCATAATGCCATACGTGCTAGAAAATGAAAACGTGCACTTGAAATGCAGCGAACAGTTGGAAACTAGCCAGTACTGTAGAATTAAACATTTCGTTTCAAATACATTAACTGCCTCTGTGGAAAAGGTAAACAAAAGTCAAATTTCTTTAGCAAACAGACAAAAATAACTTTATTGTTCCGCATTGCTTGACTGTCAGAAAGGTGGAAATAAAATAAAATCTGAAACTAATGACATATTTCAGTCTTCCATAATTATGTGAAAGTGTTTTAATTCACTTGAGAGCTCCCGGCCACAGATATCCATTTTGTTTTCATTTGATGTGAGAGTAAATGAAGGGGAAACAGCAAAATCACTAAATGTAAACACGGGTCACGTGGAGACTACCCACTATAACTCGGACTGCTCTGCGCATCAGCCTCGGATCTACGACATTTGTGAACCGGGCCAATAATAAAAAAATCGAATTTTCAAAATATGTTAATCTTGTAGCGTACATCTTTCTGAAAAGTCTGAAACATAAAACATGTATTCGAGGAAATGTAAGACGCATTATTTGGTCTAAGTATGCCAAAGTGCAGTGCCACGACTCTTCATAAAGCATTTTTCTACCGCACGTCCAAACCATATTCAGGAGAGTGGAAACTGAAATGTCCTATGGTGGCTCTCTCCTCCTCCCAGTCGGCAGGTCTGACAGCCTGCCCCTCTTTAAAAAAATCTCACAATTAATAGTGGATAGGATTATTTGTAATCGAGAGAACAAGAACTCTTCAGAAAATCTGAACTCTTTATTGCCTATAACTTGCTGTTTTGTGTGACATAAAATTAAATATACGATATATAAAACCAATACTGACAAGAGTTAAGCAAGAAATTACACATTTCTTCAAACCTTAGCTCCTAGCATTTTTTCTCTCTAATCTTGCTACAGCTTTACATGGCGTGCTTTCCTTTCTGCGAAAGAATCTATTACCCCATCAAGGTTCGTCAAACGTTTTGCTACATGAGAAATTGAAATGTCGTATTCTAATACTGAAAAAGCTGTCAATACAAATAATACTCAAGACTGATGTGGTTTATCGATCTGATTACGTCTATTTTGTCACTATCTGCTAGATAAAACAAAATAGGCCTTTCTAATATGGCAGCAATTTTGTAACACATCAAATAAATGAGACTGTTTTGGCACAAATGGCCATTTTTATAATACGACAATATAATCCATGAAGTACCAATATCAAATGCCTATTAGGCCTACTACAAGCAAAAAGCTTTATGTTAGGAAATAGTTTCACTTTTATTCATATGCACCAGCTTCTCAAGCATGAGATCGAAAAGTAGTATTACGAAATTTTTATATAAATTTGGAATCGTATTATTCTTCCATAATTTGTGTGATGTCCTTGTTTCTTCTCCTTCCTTGTTCTAACAAACAATTTTGTCATCACCAATTCCATAGCTATTGCTGCCACTGTCAAAATTTGTTGCCGATTAACTTCACTAACCCTGCCAGAATCACGGGTTTAGTTATCCCGCAATTACTTTCCGGTTAGGCGTTATTACATGTTCGAACAACACGTTTTCCATGTTACTTCCAGAATAGAACTTACGCGGCTGCTAGCCGGGGACTGTGTAGCGATCTGGCCAAAAATTTTCTGTCAAAATTTCATTTTCTTGGATACACCGAGAAGACAGTACATAATCTTCCTCACCTGTTATTCCTGTCAGTCGTTAATTTCCATTCTGTTAGTCTGAATCTATGGATTTCACTAGCGATTATAACAATGCTGATCATTCACAAACCCAATCAACAACATAATCAGGCAGTGATTGGCATTCATCTGTTCGGCTTTACTCCCTCAGCTCGTATACCCCGTCCCCTTTTGTCTGCGGAAAGTTTATTTCTAGATGTGACGAGGATTCTCCTGACAGAGACATCACGTACACTATGCATGCATTCATTAGTCAACTTATGATTCATTCAGAAATCAACTTAAAATGTGTTCAAAAATATTCTAAAACTAACAGGGAAGAGTTTCAAAATCATATGAATAATCGGTAGACAAACGTGCGCTGGATGCTAGGTGCTTCGTGAAACAAGTTTTTTTCCTCAAGAATATGAATTTGGCGCCACCTTTTCCCAGTAGATTGGAATCAATTTGTTGTTATGAAGCACTGCATAGTCTTACTAAAGCCTTTGACACATTTTCAATTGGCTTCCATGAGCACTGTGTGTCGTTGTTGTATATGGTGCATTTCCTTTGCAATTTAAGTTATTTTCATTTTTTTCTCTTGTTTATGTTGTATTGTTGAAGTATTATTCCACAGTAGCGGGATACAGTGATATCCTTTGTTAGAGTATCGGTTCTTACCAGTCAAAATTACAAAAATCTAAATGAAAACTAAAGCAACGAAAAATTCTAAAAGCATCTACATCTACATCCATACTCCGCAAGCCACCTACCTGACGGTGTGTGGCGGAGGGTACCTTGAGTACCTCTATCGGTTCTCCCTTTCATTCCAGTCTCGTATTGTTTGTGGAAAGAAGGATTGTCGGTATGCCTGTGTGGGCTCTAATCTCTCTGATTTTATCCTCATGGTCTCTTCGCGAGATATACGGAGGAGGGAGCAATATACTGCTTGACTCTTCGGTGAAGGTATGTTCTCGAAACTTCAACAAAAACCCCTACCGAGCTACTGAGCATCTCTCCTGCAGAGTCTTCCACTGGAGTTTACCTATCATCTCCGTAACACTTTCGCGAATACTAAATGATCCTGTAACGAAGCGCGCTGTTCTCCGTTGGATCTTCTCTATCTCTTCTATCAACCCTATCTGGTACGGATCCCACACTGCTGAGAAGTATTCAAGCAGCGGGCGAACAAGCATACTGTAACCTACTTCCTTTGTTTTCGGATTTCATTTCCTTAGGATTCTTACAATGAATCTCAGTCTGGCATCTGCTTTACCCACGATCAACTTTATACGATCATTCCATTTTAAATCACTCCTAATGCGTACTCCCAGATAATTTATGGCATTAACTGCTTCCAGTTGCTGACCTGCTATATTGTAGCTAAATGATAAGGGATCTTTCTTTCTATGTATTCGCAGCACATTACACTTGTCTACATTGAGATTCAATTGCCATTCCCTACACCATGCGTCAATTCGCTGCAGATCCTCCTGCATTTCAGTACAATTTTCCATTGTTACAACCTCTCAATATACCACAGCATCATCCGCAAAAAGCCTCAGTGAACTTCCGATGTCATCCACAAGGTCATTTATGTATATTGTGAATGGCAACGATCCTACGACACTCCCCTGCGGCACACCTGAAATCCCTCTTACTTCGGAATACTTCTCTCCATTGCGAATGACATGCTGCCTTCTGTTATCTAGGAACTCTTCAATCCAATCACACAATTGGTCTGATAGTCCATATGCTCTTACTTTGTTCATTAAACGACTGTGAGGAACTGTATCGAACGCCTTGCGGAAGTCAAGAAACACTGCATCTACCTGTGAACCCGTGTCTATGGCTCTCTGAGTCTCGTGGACGAATAGCGCGAGCTGGGTTTCACACGACCGTCTTTTTCGAAACCCATGCTGATTCCTATATAGTAGATTTCTAGTCTTCAGAAAAGTCATTATACTCGAACATAATACGTGTTCCAAAAATCTACAACTGATTTATGTTAGACATATAGGTCTATAGTTCTGCACATCTGTTTGACATCCGTTCTTGAAAACGGGGATGACCTGTGCCCTTTTCCAATCTTTTGGAATGCTACGCTCTTCTAGAGACCTACGGTACACCGCTGCAAGAAGGGGGGCAAGTTCCTTCGTGTGCTCTGTGTAAAATCAAACTGGTATCTCATCAGGTCCAGCGACCTTTCTTCTTTTGAGCGATTTTAATTGTTTCTCTATCCTTCCGTCGTCTATTTCGATATCTACCATTTTGTCATCTGTGCGACAATCTAGAGAAGGAACTACAGTGCAGTCTTCCTCTGTGAAACAGCTTTGGAAAAAAACATTTAGTATTTCGCAGGTTTTTCCCGGTTTTCTCCCGGCTGAAAAAATTCCCAGGTTTTTCCGGATCTCCCCATTGTCCAGGGTCATATACATCCTGAAAATTCTGCATCAATTCTCTTCATTCCCTCTGGAACTTGTCACCATCCAAATATCACAAGTGTTTCATTACCTTCATTCCAAAGAAGCTGCACCCCTCATTTTAAGGCAGGAAATCAGAACAAAAACTAAGTTTGTAAAGGCATTTTAAAGTATCAATGTTTTAAAGTGAATTGAAATTTTGCACCACTCCATTTCCATATTGTGCCCATATTACAAGAGTTTTCAGCACATCAAGTTCAAAACAGTTTTCACAAAGAAATAAATAGAGGTTTACATGTAATTATTAGTAAAACTTTACAAAGAATATGCTGGTAATACCTGCCACGAGTGGTGATGGGAATGTAAGATGACAGACGAGCTGATTTGTGTAGTCAATAAGAATGATGTTTTGGTTTGAAACACAGGTGAAACAAATATGGCATTTTAACACAACATCCCTTAGCAAAGCATGTATAGTTAGTGCGCTGGAACTGAAGTTTCATGGAGAAACATGTACGCAAAAACAGATAATAAATAATTAACACAAGTGATACCATTATATTCTTGGAGTTGTGATCTTTCTATGGAAAAAAAAATGTTTTTATGGTACACAAGTTTTGTTTCTTCATACTTAAGAAACACCATGTATTACAGACCACTAATGATGTTTCATAGATAAAAGGAAGCAAAATGTGTATGACAACAAGGCCTTTACTGAGCTACATAGACAAACCACATCTCCAAGAAAATAAACGTATAGAAACAACGAAGGAATTCCAGACACCATAAAAATAATAGCACCAGGATTTTATTAAAATCAACTCGTCACACTAGGGCTTGTACACTGTCGGTGCACTCTTCAATGAAATGCATAAACAAATCCTGCTTCTGAGAGTACCTTCTGTGCCACATGTGTCTGAACAAGTAACTGTCAAAAACCTTTTTGCTTGTCTGGTTCTATGAAGGGCTCTCCTTATGACCAAAGAGGTGCCTTTGATGCTATTTGTGTATGCACCTGTTTTGGGATCCTTAAATGTCACTTTATGGTGAACTGTAAAATGTTTGACCCCTCCATCATTCAGGGAGTTGTACAACCTACAGCAGTCATAAATGACAGTCATTCCTGGAAGGATGTACTCCCTGACCATACTGAGCAGCACCTTCTTCATGTCTGGGAATAGCTTTTGAGAAGGAAAAAAAGCATTTGTGGAAATCTCTTTGGATTCTTCTGGAAACCTATGTTACTGTTTTGTTTCCACAGCCATATTTCTTCTTCTGAACATAGCCTCATTGATCTTGACAATGAGTCCATCGCCTCCAGGTTTCTCACTTTCGTTGAAGAACATTTCAATACATACTTCTCTGCAGAAGCTTTTCCAATCCACTACTGTCTTTTGGGATAACCGTTATTCATCGGCAACAAAAAAGATTGTGCACTTTTTGAACGAGAAACAAGTAAATTGTAGAATTTTTGCAAAACTTAACTTCCTTACCTAAAACCACAATTTTTTTCTAATGCTGCAACTAACTCTGTGAGCAGCCTGTTTGCGGTTCCACTGCACCCCATCTGTACCTTTTATAAACGAATAAGGCTAATATTGCCACCACACTTTGGACACTTTCTACGACTGGCTACAAAACCATGTGACATATACCAGTTAACAACACTGTCTTCATGTTCCGTAAGGACATCATCCCTGTAGAGAACTGATGCAGGGGCCATTGGTATTTGTCATTGGCTGCTTAAAAGAATGTGAAATGCAGCATCTATGGTTGTGATTAGATAAAATTCAGGTCAGAGAATTAAAATGTATCTCTGAATATATATGTGCTCGAGTAAACTTTTTCTTTGAATTAGGGTAAAATAACCACCATTTTGCAAACCCATCCCCGTTTGGTGTGGTCCAAACAGAAGAATCTATGCAACACACAAAAAAGAAACAATTAATGGAACTTACATTAGTACCTATTTATCACTGACAACACTGTTACAGGTTGACAAACGTCACTCTTACATAGACCTTGGGCTATGCTACATATCAGTCCAACAAAATAGCCAGTTTTTCAGCTTTCACATCCTCTGGCTTCACCAACTCAGACCCAAACTCTTGCCTTCCAACCTGAACTAGAAATTGAACTACACTTCAATCTACACAATCATCATCTGTGGGCTACAGTCAATCCTTGATGAATGGTTAAGGTATCTCATTGGCATAAATGTGTGGGGTGGGATTCTTGGCAACCACATACATGGACTGATTATTATTCCACAACACCTTGATGCAGGAATGTACCTGGACTTTCTGCAGAATACTCTGGCTGGGTTCCTTGAGAATGTACCTTTGGCGATACAACAGGTTACGTGGTTTCTGCATGATGGAGCAACACCTCACTTCTGCATTACAGTTTGCTGACACCTCTATATCTTCCCTGGGTGCTGGGTAGGATGCGGAGGCCCTATAGCATGGCCTGCTAGATCACTGTACTTAAACCCCCTTGGATTTTTAGGTCTGCGGGCATCTGAAAAGCGGTGTGTATGCTGAATCAGTTCCTGATATGCAGACACTCCAACAACATGCTCACAACACCTGTGATGCTATTTGGAGAGAGACCAGCACATCCAAAAGAGTGCACAATACATGATGCGATGTGTGAAAGTGTGCACTGCAACCCATGCACGCCACTTTAAACAAATGTTTGTGATGTGAATGTGATGCAGCTCTGTACTGTGTCTCAAGATGATTTGTTTGTCATTGCAAGCACTCTGTCCACGTTCACAGGTCCTCTTTTCCTCCATTTCAGTTCATGAATCTGTCCCTGCAGTTTGAACTCATTAGCTCTACAAATGCATGTCTTCAATTGGCTGTCATCAATGATACAAGCAAAGGTGTTACCAACATTTGTGCTATACCACAAACAAGAGCAGCACTTCAATGGTCCATAGTAAAGTTTAGCCAAATCACTGATTATTACCGAGCGGGGTGGCGCAGTGGTTAGACACTGGACTCGCATTCGGGAGGACGACGGTTCAATCCCACGTCCGGCCATCCTGATTTAGGTTTTCCGTGATTTCCCTAAATCACTCCAGGCAAATGCCGGGATGGTTCCTCTGAAAGGGCACGGCCGACTTCCTTCCCAATCCTTCCCTAATCCGATGAGACCGATGACCACGCTGTCTGGTCTCCTTCCCCAAACCAACCAACCAAATCACTGATTAAATAGGGATATGGAAGAGAAATATTTTGTAGAGGACAGAAAATTATTTTATTTAAGCACTGCATTTACATCAATTGTAATGTATTAGCAGAATAATCATAAGATTGTAAATGTCCACTGTTGCTCCTGTGCCCATCTCTCTTTGCAGACACCATCCTAACGCATAAAAAAAGAAAAAAAGAGTAATTTATACACTACACAGCAACTGCCCTTTACAAAAAAAGTCCTCACCCATCACCTGAAGTTTGGCTCCCACAAAATTCCCAAAAAATGTACATGTATCTCCTTTTCCTTTTAGGGTCTTTCTGCCACTACTTGTAAGTAAAGAAAATGCCTGATTCATTTTCACTTTGCAGTCCTCTGTCTCATTAAGTTTCCTTTTTAAGGTAGCTGAACTGCCTGAGGGTAACCCAAATGCTGTAACAACAAAAGCAGTGTAAAATCATGTCAGTTGATCAATGGAATCACTAGCAGTAATTTATTACAATCGTGTTTAAAAAAAACATACCTTCATTTTCAGCATCAGTCTGTTCAAGTCCTCCAGTCTGTGGTATGACAGCAAATGCACTCTCGTCATCATTATAAGTGCTGTCTTCAAATTTCTTGACCTAAAACATAACGATATCAGAATCATGCCGGTAAACCAAAATGTATGATTCTAGAAACATACTGCTGTATGGAAAAGAATAACCACAATATCACAATATAAAAACAAATTTTCCGCACTGCATTGGTGCCTGAATATTAATAAACCAATAGTATTATTTTCCAGATAAGCATAGAACACAAAAGAATGAGGTTAGAAGAGAGAGAGAGGAACTCATAGAATCAGTATCAGATAAAATTTCTGGGAAATCACATTAAGTCACAGCTGAAGTCAATCGAGCATTCTGCAGTAAGTTAATTGGAACAGCATGCTAGAAAATATCTTAATTAGATTCACCATTTATCAGCTCATTCATCAGAATGACGTATTTTTTGCAAGTTGACTCCATAATAAGTAATGGTACAACAACTGGGGAACAACAGTTGAGAGAAAAGTCTTCCAAAATTAGTGTTCAGTGAAGTGAAAACATTAAACTTCATTGCCCACAACCAGAAATACGACTGCTGATCACTTAACAGGTGGAAACATCGCAAAAACAAGAAATGGTAATTTACATGTACTGTGTTTGTTCGTCACATTATTGGCCAACTATAATGTCAAAAATATAATTACCTCTGTTTTTATTGTGTCATGGACCATATTCATCCAACAAGAATCATGGCACTGTTTTAAATACAAACCATGTTGGCGTGTAAAAATCATTCATCCTACCTCCACTTTTCAGATGAGCCTTTTCTAAAGGACACCATGAAAGGGTCTTGTCTTTTCAGTTCTTGAACAGAAAACTTCATGTTCCTGTTGATTTCAATTGTTTTCCAGATATCACAAGCAGTATCTCGGTTCTTATGATGTGGTGACCATGAATTCCACATCACTGGTCATTTTTACAGTTGTCCAGAAACTCTTAGAGTTTTGTTATACCATTCCAGAGCTATAAAATAAATGAAGTGGAATATGATACACAATACTTTTAATGAGGAACTAATTCAAATTACTGAATTGCTGCTCACACATATAAAACTTCAATGACTCACAATGACATAAAACCCAAGGGCATTACACGTGTTTACAAATGCTATAGTGCACTAAATCAACAAAATAATAACGACTGTCCAACACATTTGTGATTTGGCACTATGAAAAATAATATACAATACTTAAGTACAAAATACTATCTACTTACAGCTGTTTACATGCTCATGTGCTATATTTTTAATGACAAAATGAAGCTACCAGTTACAGAATTTATTATTCCATACATATAACCTAAACCAAAATTGAACTGCATCTGTAGCTGTTTGCCCTCGAGTACTTCCAAATCCCAACAGCGTGAATGTCTGGATCCGGAACCAAAGCAGTGGTTGGTGAATGTTCACTTCTTTTGATGTGTATCTGCTTGACCGGGGCTCGGCATCTGTCAAATGCTGCATGTGTGATATCACCTTTAGATATGCTATTTCAGCAGATGACAAGTAAATCTGAAGTGACACACACAAAGATACAGAGCATCTTTTTATGCAGACAATGATTAAATAAATGCGAAGTGGTTTAAATAAGTGCACACGCATTACGCACCATTGCAATATGTTAACTATGTTGGGCTCTTCCAGGTGAAGAGGATTCTACAATTAGCGCACTGAAATCACCGGCTACCTACTTTTAACAGTTCTCTCATTACCTTCATTAGATTATGAACACGTTATTGTTTAACTTCTTTCATGCCAACCAGATACACAGATTGCATACCGTTTGTGTTCTACTAACGCATAACAAGCGTTCGAATATACATGTTCATGAATGCGTTGTTAATGCACCCTGAGCAGAAATAACCCGTCTGCGGCATTTTGGAGTGCTTATCTGCTGCAAACATGTGAATGTTTGGTCATTAATCATATCACATTCATTATGGCACCTATTGTTCGTTAACTAATTTTGATAAGTACAGCACTGCTGGCAAAGCAAGCACGAGACCTGGACAGGACACCAAATCGATTAGTCATCCTTTTCTCGTGCCTGACGGAAAAACTGGATACGGTAAGCGTGCAGTGGTGAAACAGGTAATCATACATTTTATTGCAGCATTCTTAGCTTCAGCCGATAAGCTTCTTGTATACTTCAAACATGCACTTCGTCTTTCTCACGTATCATGCACAGCTTACAGGGCGACACGCCTAACTTGTTCACCTCTTTATATCTTTCAAATCGTTATTAATGTTTACAAACTGATGAATAGTCAAACTGCTTATAAAATAAAGAAAAACCTATTACGTAAGCTTACTGTTTTTGGTTTCAGGACATTTATTGTTTATTTATTTAATAAATGACATACACAAAAATACCCAGCATCCTCCTCAGTTGTTGCCAATTTAACTGAATGGGAATGCTATGCTTCATACAATGCACACCAAGTTAACTGGTGTTTAGCCTATCCTTCAGTTAGCTACCCCTGGATTTATCCAGAGAATGTACAACCGGCCGTAAGGATGTAGAATAAGTCACATTACATGTCAACTGGCAGAGGCTGACACCTAAGTATATACATGCATTGGTGAAAAAGTCACAACACCAAAAAATAATTGATATAGAGAAATGAAATATTGGGAATACATTCTAATAGGTAACATATTTAAGTGATTAACATTGCAAGATCACAAGTTAATGTAATTGCAAAATAAGCCACTGCAAATGTGAAATTCCAATACATTAATAATCGGTGTAACAGCAAGAATGTTGAATGCAAGCATTCAAATGTGCATGTGTTGTGTCCTACAGATGCTGGACGTTAGTTTGTGGAATGGAATTCCATGCCTGTTGCACTTGGTTCGTCAATACAGGGGCTAATAACGTTGTTGCAGATGACACTTTTCAATAATGTCTCCTATGAGCATGACTGGAAACAGATCTGATAATCGAGCAGGCCGAGACAACACTTCAACACTCTTTAAAGCATGTTGGGTTACAACAGTGATACGTGGACAAGTGTTAACCTATTGGAAAGCACCTACTGGAAAGCTGTTCATGATTGGCAGCACAACAGGGCAAATCACCACTTTGACGTACAAATTTGCAGTCAGGGTGTGTTGGATAGTCATGAGAGTGCTCCTGTTTAGCATGCAGAGAGGCTGGTTGTAGACCCACAACTAGCCTCTTGATAACCAACACACAGCCATCACTGCCACCCAAGCAGATCCAGCTTTCATCAGAAATCACAAAAATGAGCTGTCGCAAGACACAACTGAAGTCGCAGGTGGTAGTGGTTTGCTGTCAGTGGAATGCATGTTACAGGGCACCTGGCTCAGAGCCGTCCTTGAAGTAACCAATTTGTGACAGTTTTTTGTGTCACTGTGATGCCAACTGCTGCTCAAATAGTTGCTTATGGACGCAATATGAGGCACCCAAGCCATATGCAGCACACAATGGTCTTCCCTCTTGGTAAATGGAAATGGAAATGTCGTGTGGCTAGGGCCTCCCATCGGGTAGACCGTTCGCCTGGTGCAGGTCTTTCGATTTGACGCCACTTCGGCGACCTGCGCGTCGATGGGGATGAAATGATGATGATTAGGACAACACAACACCCAGTCCCTGAGCGGAGAAAATTTCCGACCCAGCCGGGAATCGAACCCGGGCCCTTAGGATTGACAGTCTGTCACGCTGACCACTCAGCTACCGGGGCGGACTTCCCTCTTGGTAGTGCCACATGGCCATCTGGAGCCTGGTTTTCTTGTGACTGTATATTCTCATGACCACTGGTGCCAGCAGTCATGAACAGTGGCTCCATTCCTGCCAAGTTTTTCTGCAATATTGCAGAATGAACATCCAGCTTCTCACAGCTCTATTACGTGATCTGATTAAAACTCAGTGAGATGGAATATCGGAACTCACCACATTCAATCTAAAAGGTAACCAAAACAACCGTTACAGTGTGCGTTTCAAGCAAACCTGACTTGCACTCTGGTACCACTAGAATCACTCTTGTGCAGCTGGTGCAAATAGACGTCATCTTTCACAGACATAGAAAGATGCTTACCACCTTTCATTTCTGTCGCGTAACTCCTCCTTGGGGTTGTGATTTCTTTCTCCGCCAATGTATAACTTGACACCAACATTTCTCATCTGTCTACTTAGTGGAAAGATTAAATCTTGTTTCTTGTAAACAAAGAACAGAGCTGATGAAAACGGAGTATGATAGCATTTGACATTGCAGGTAGTGACTGATTAAAAAAAAAGTTTAAAAAACACACCTCTTATTGAACACTTCTCCTGATCATATGATTATGTACAAAGATCGCGGCACAAGATTTGTGTTAGCAGCAAATAGGTTTTTTTTTCTCATGCATGTCCTCCTTTTTTATGCTTTTTTAATGTCACACAGCAATTATTGTTTATCAGAAAAGTCTGGCTTCTTGCTAATGAAGATGCATTTCATTACTTGACAAATTTCAGTGTAACGCAATTGGACTGAATTTTAAGCTGCACACCTTTAGCTAAGTATTTCTTCATGAGGTTTGCTATCCTTGGTGTAACTTTCAGAGAAACATTGCATTCATAGTTGACATATATGATATCTCAATTCAAGGTACTGTAGTTTGTCTAGCACTGTTCCGATATTTTTATAACTGACATGTACAGTGTCTCAATTTGAGATGTTGTTTGCTTAGCACTGTCTTAATATTTCCATGCTCTGAAACAGAAGCCTGTTAGTTAATGTCTGATCTGACGTGCCCAAATTAAGAAGCCACTATTTACACTCAAAGAAAATTTTGGGTATTGGTGAAAAACTGCACAAACTATTGGAAACATAGTAGACAGCTGATTTCTTTCACCAAAAATTCGGAAAAAATAGTTTAAAAAATCTGCATAGTAGCCCACTACCACACGCACATTGGCTATTTAAATATTTTTTGAACATTGCAGGTTTTACAACAGATTAATGCAAATTGCAAGTATTGCAAGACAATGGGCTAGGCATCTAGTTTTTCTGTCAGCTAGTAAAAACTGTTTTTTCCACAATTTGGAAAGGACAGAGTGGGTTAATAAGATATCAAACTTCCTCAAAATTATTATTACTATTTTAATGAAATGTTCCCACTACGTTATCATTGAACTATAGGTCAGCTGATAGCAGTTCACAAGTAATAGTTGAAAAATTAAACAATACAGTACTGTAACATCAAAATATGATGAAGTAAACCAAATGACTTTGTAGGGAGTTTATTCAACATTCACTTTGTAAAAACTCATAAATAAAATGATATATTTCTTGCACTGTAGAAAAAGTATGAAAAATTTAAATTTATTAATGTGGGCCAGCAATATTCAACAGTGTGATAAAGTCAAGTAAGCATGCAGTAAATCCTGGCTTACAGATGAAATCCACTTCATCCTCTTTCATTATATCAAAATTAATCCGAGTGTCATTTTCTTCATTGTAATCCACACAGCCTACTTTCATAGCAACATCAGCAGCAGGGAGCATTTTGTAGAACTGCAACTTTTTGTTTGCATCCCAGTTTACATCAAAGGAGACATAAAACTTGTATATGTTTGGTACTGCGTCAGTTTGGGGGCAATGTGAAAGTTGTATTATTCTTGAAGTATCAAGTTAGTCAAAACCGCTAACAATTCTTTTTATTACTATGACCTGCTTTGACAGATACACGCTGTCACCATCAGATCTGAAAGTTTCAAAAACAAACATCCCAAGTGAAGGTAGCTTAAACATACACAATTTCATATAATCACTATGTGCACTACTTACTGTGTACTTACCTTGTAACAGCATTCATTGTACATGCTTGTTACATTACTGAAAGCCATATAGTGATGTTTCATCAAATATAACATGGCAGGGAATATTAGCATGTCACAAATAAAATAACAAACAACTAACACACACAACATACTACACCAATAATTGATAAATTTTGATACATGTACCACACTGCAGTTATATCTTCTCTCCAATCTCATTAAAACTATTTTCAACACAATTTGCATAACATTTCAATTTAAGGATGTCGGTATTTGGCACATGTTCACATCTGTTTCTGGATGTACTTTGTCCTATTTAAACTACAAACTAGAAGACATAAACCATGAGCACTTCAGCATACGTAAGCTTTAAATTCCACAATACTCTTCAATTTCTTTTTTTTTTTTAAGTGTATGCATATGCTCCCATTACGGCTCGGAAAGTATACCATGAGCTCCACAATATTTTTCAATAGTCCGCTATGCAATTACACAGACAGGTTAACCCATAATTCTTTGATGAATGTGCAGTACTTACACTGAACACCCCATCACTGGAGCATAAAAATCAGTGTAGTTCATTTTATATGCTGTTAAGAATACACTTATATGAACCTGATAGTATTTTGTGGAGTGATTTTGTGTGGTCCACAGCTAAGGCCTATATTTGTCTTGCATATAGTTACCTTGATGACCTTTTCTTTCAAGACTTTTGATATGGCTCTGTGCTGATGAATAATCTGAACTATGTTTATTGTAAACATTTTTAATGACATTTTATTATTAAGTTCACATGTAATGATTGACAATGTATATTTCACTGTAAATTTTAACAATGTAAGAAAAGATTGCTACTTACCATAATGATGAGTCGTTAAGTTTCCGACCGGCACAATTAAAAGACACTTACATAAAGCTTTTGAACAAAGCCTTCATTAGCGGAAGAGAAACACATACCATTGATACACACAAGCAACCACACCTCACACACACGACCACCAACGACCACCAACTCCGGCAGCCCGGGCGAGAATTCAACTATTACGTGTGATGGAAGCGGCAATCTGGGAGGAGTGGGGAAGGGATAGTAGTGTGTGGGTGGAAGCAGAGAGGGACGCTGTCTGGCAGATCGTGCAGGGACAAGAATGCCAACAAGCACAGTGTCAGGAGATTATGGGGAAGATAGGTTGAGGAAAAAAGAGCGAAAAAGAAGAAGAGTGGGGAAAGATGGGTGGGTGCATTGCTGGAGGATGGCAAACAAAGAGGGTGGGAGGCAAGAATGGGGAGGAGGTGACAGGACAGAGGGTTGGAAACTGTTTGGTGGAGGGTGTGGAGACAGTATGGTACCACAGCTTGAGGCTGGGATAATTACGGGAGCAGAGAATGTGTAGTAAGGATAACTCCCATCTGCGCAGTTCAGAAATGCTAGCATTGTAGGGGACGATATAGAGGGCTTGGATGGTGAAGCAGCCATGGAAATCAAGACTGTTATAATCTGCTGCATTTTATGCCGCCACAGAGCTGTCTACTTCACTCTTGGCCACAGTTTAGTTGTGGCTGTTCACCCTGGTGGACGGCTGGTTGGCAGTCATACAAATAACAAAAGCTGTCCAATAATTGCAGCAGAGCTAGTAAATGACATGGCTGCTTCCACAGGTGGCCTGGCCCCTTATGGGTTAGAATGAACTAGTGACAGGACTGGAATAGGAAGTCTGGGTGAGTAGATTGGGCACATCTTGCACCTGGGTCTTCCATGGGGATATTATTCTTCTGGCACAGGGTTGGGATTGGGAGTTTCACAGAGATGGACAAGGTTGTTGTGGAGGTTGGGTGGGCAACACAATACCAGTGTTTCACTGTAAATTTTACTTTTTAAAAAATGACATTGTGTATTTTCAAAACACAATGTTATTTCAACGTTGTGATTTGAAACGTTACATAAATTGTCTTGGAAAAAAAAAAAAAAAAAAAAAAAAAAAAAAGTTCAATGAGACTGGAAGGAAGACATAATTACTGTGTAGCACATGCTGCTCTGCTGTGGGCCATGATCACCTATACAAAACAGGTTAAGTACCCAACTCTGTGAAACCATTAGAATAATCCTTGGAACACTACGACCAACCCCCATTTCCTGGCTGCCGATCTTAGCACACATTGAACCTCCACGCATCTCACAACAAGCAGCAGCTCAGGGGATAGCTATATCAAACAGACACATTAATACCCTACCCATCCACCAATATATTCCTACCAACGACTATTCAAATCCCAAAAACCCTCCAAGATGGACAAGGTAACAACCGAGGCTGTGAAAACCGCATGCAGAGAGAGTGGCAGCAAATAGCTATGAAGAACAGCAGCCTGATGGCTGACCTAACAGTGCATGTGCCGGGCTTTAACATGCCATGGAGGCACTGGACTGAACAGACTGTGAACTAGATTTGGATGATGCAGACAGTTAATTGTGAACTGGGGACTTGTTTAACATCCCAAATGTGACTGGGGATTGGAACAGACTGTGGACGGTCTTTGAAGCTTTGATGTGTATGGTTTTATTGACGGATGTCTTAATGAAAGCCACATAATTACAGACAACACCTAAGACTGGCTATTACAAAAAGCAATGCTGATATTGTAATAATGTACATCGGTGTGCCTTGTTGTTTTTTGTTTAGTTTGAAACTTATTTTCTATAAGCTGGGTGTTGAAAACAAAATAAATAGTTAAATTTGTAAGGAGAACACACCTAGCAAGCATTTTTATTCTGACGAATCAAAGGTATGTCTGAAAAAAGGAAAGGCCAATAGCAATCATTCTTTAGTTGTTGAGCCATGGTCAGTGGCTCGGTGCTCATTCTCTCTAGTTGATTGACAGAGACCGCATTGTCCTCAATAATGAATCTGTGACAACTCATGCACATTTCATTAAATACACCAGCTGAATTAATTATTACTTCCACAATGTGTATAATGTATATCTGGTAAAAAGGACTCGTGCAAAATTCTCATTGGGTAATTTCTAAGGAGCCTTGGGTATCGAAGTCACACATGCTCACAGCAAGGAATATATATCAAATGCAAGCAGCTATGGGTTGCTATTAAATCTATCTCTGCGAGAACAATGAGTAAGTGGACCAATGTTTTTCACTTAAATCATCGGAGGAGGTAGGTGGATTAATGTTTTGTAATTAAATCATGGGAGGAGGTCGGTGGGTCAATGTTTTTTAATTACATCATTTTTATATCACATAATTATTTTATTATTATCATATAATAATATCATATATTTTTTAAATTATATCGTGGGAGAAGGTACATGGATTAATGTTTATTACAGGGTTCCCACTCTTCCCCTAATATGAAAATTAGGGCCTTTTTAGGGCCTGTAAACACATGTGTTCTAAAGGGAAAACTTAAACAAAAAGAATGTGCAAATTTAAGATATAATATTCACTAATTCCACACTTTTTTTTTACTTAGCAAAACCAATTAAAAGGCATTATGAGCCACTTTAAAATATGTATTTTATAATTACATGTTACTTTATAACACACTATACTACTATCTGTATGCACATTAATTACGATTATATATTCTAATTTACTCTCATATGATTCAGCACAGATTCAATTTTGGTGTTTATTCCTGTTAATTCTTTCTTTTTTACCTTGGCCAATCTTCTGAAACTGTTTGATTGGAAAATATATTTCATATCTCTCATATTTTCACCTTTTTCTGCCAAATCATAAACACATTTCTCTAGTTCACGAATAGCATCTTCTAATCTACTCTTTTTGGTTTTCAATCCTTCTACTTCATCTGCCGACACTTTTCTTTTAGAACCTCACATCTCAGTTTGTCTCAATTTTTTCTGTTTTTCAAGATATGTCGTATATTTCTGCCTGCCATGAGCAGCAGATAAATAAAGTTCCTTGCTCACTTCAAAATTAGCTAATCCCCCAGCAAGAGTTATTACTCTTTGGCCAATAAATGTTACGGTTTTCATATTTTTCACTTCTATTAATATCTTTGATGAGAAACCTCTTTCTACATCTGCTTAAGCAAGAGGAGAAATAAATAACTTTTTGATCACACAGTTTTGAAAAATTTGGAGTCAAGAAGTTACTTAAAAAAGAATAAAATATTTCCTCTGAAGGACTTAAAACTTTAAAGAGATCATAGTTAGATGATACTTGCTCACTTAGAAATTTATTATAATCTATCAGTAGGCCTTCACACTCATCTTCTCTAACAACTTTAGCCTTCATAAGGTTGCTTGGCACCAATTTCACGTTAGCACAACAATAATAGCGATTTAATGCCATTTGCTCTGAATCTAAGAAAAATAAGCTTTGGAACATTAGTGAGTTAATGGGAGAGTTTTCTAACAAGTTTTTAACTAATGAAATAAAAAAAATCATGAGCATCACATCTTAAATTAATGATACCTTTCTCAGACACTTTTTCTCAAAAAGTAATATTTTTGCTATTAGATCTCCTAAAAAGCCTAAGCTAATTTTATGAATTTCTGTGTGGATAGATTTATCTTGCAAATCAAATTCTGATAGTTTGTTTGCACAGGTCAATTTATCTGTGCATTCTTTGATTCATTAATGTTTTTCTCTTTTTGTTTGTAAACTACAGAATTTGGTGTTTTAGTCCCTTATTTGTTTTTTTTTTGTTTTTGTTTTTTTTTGTTTTTTTTTTTTTTTTTGTTGAATATTGAATTTAAGTTAACAGCAGCTGTTTCTTTGACCATCATTAACATCATATATCTCTTACCTAAATAAAGAAATTAAGATTTAGTTTTCATTCGCTACTGTATGTATACGGAATTTCATGGAAGGAATGTTAAATTTGGATACACATTTATTATTAAGGCCTTTCTGAAAGATCATACAGTCAAATAGTTCCATAAAATTTTTGTGGTACAGTACACCTTCTAAAATCCGGCGGACTCAAGCCAGCGATCACCTAGTGCTATTTATACAATGTTCTAAGTACAGTGCTGCTGAATTCATAAATTAGATTTACGAACAACGCCCCCCCCCCACCCTCCCGAACATAATTTTTACGTCGCAGTTTCCAGTTTCGTCTGCTAGGGACGCAGTTCTCGCATCGTGTAAACCAACTACACTATTTGATCAAAAGTATCCGGACACCCCCCAAAAACAAACGTTTTCATATTAGGTGCATTGTGCTGCCACCTACTGCCAGGTACTCCATATCAGCGATCTCAGTGGTCATTAGACATCGACAGAGAGCAAAATGGGGCACTCCGCGGAACTCATAGACTTCGAACTTGGTCAGGTGATTGGGTGTCACTTGTGTCATACGTCCATAGGTCCACTGTTTCCAGTGTGATAGCGAAATGGAAACGTGAAGGGACATGTACAGAACAAAAGCGTACAGACCGACCTCGTCTGTTGACAGACAGAGACCGCCGACAGTTGAAGACGGTCATATTGTGTAATAGGCGGACATCTATCCAGACCATCACACAGGAATTCCAAACTGCATCAGGATCCACTGCAAGTACTATGACAGTTAGGTGAGGGGTGAGAAAACTTCGATTTCATGGTTGAGCAGCTGCTCATAAGCCAAACATCACACCAGTAAATGCCGAACGACGCCTCACTTGATGTAACAAGCATATTGAACGATTGGACAGTAGAAAAACATGGTGCGACGAATCACGGTACACAATGTGGGGATCCGATGGCAGGGTATGGGTGCGGGGAATGCCTGATGAACGTCATCTACCAGCGTGTGTAGTGCCAACAATAAAATTTGAAGGCGGTGGTGTTATGGTGTGGTCGTGTTTTCCATGGAGGGGGCTTGCATCACTTGTTTTGCATGGCACTATCACAGCACAGGCCTACACTGATGTTTTAAGCACGTTTTTGCTTCCCACTGTTGAAGAGCGATTTGGGGATTGCGATTGCATCTTTCAACATGATCGAACACCTGTTCATAATGCACGGCCTGCGGCGGAGTGGTTTCATGACAATAAGATCCCTTTAATGGATTGGCCTGCACAGAGTTCTGACCTGAGTCCTACAGAACACCTTTGGGATGGTTTGGAATGCCGACTTCGTGCCAGGCCTCACCAACCGACATCGATACCTCTCCTCAGTGCAGTACTCCGTGAAGAATGGACTACCATTCCCCAAGAAACCTTCCAGCACCTGATTGAACGTATGCCTGCGAGAGTGGAAGCTGTCATCAAGGCTAAGGGTGGGCCAACGCCATATTGAATTCCAGCATTACCGATGGAGGGCGCCACGAACTTGTAAGTCATTTTCAGCCAGGCGTTCGGATACTTTTGATCACACAGTGTATATTCTCGTTGGCTCATGGTTGCTGCCGATCGGTCACACTGTGTGCACGGCTTCCCAGTTAAACGATATGTACCCTAGTTTACCGTTTTGCTGCCTCAGTAACATTGTATCAGATTTTGCCGTTCAAATGCACTAGATAAATCGAAAGTACTTACGAAATTGCTTATTTTGATCCATAATTTTAGGAGTCGCAAGTTACCTGTGGCATCGGAATCCTTAACACATATGCACTGGACAAAGCAATTCTAATGCTGGAGCCGCTTTGCGCCTATCGTGCCGAAGCAATGCGTGCCGATGCTTCGTATATTTTGCTTGCTAAAATGCGCACTAATGCGTTGATCAAATTAGCGGCTTCGTAATTTCATCCTGCAATTATCCAAGATGTCGCAATCAAATTCCAGACTCGTGTAAAATTTCTTTACTTCTACAAATGCGCGCATGTATGGATGTTGTACAATAACACCTTTCCATTCAGGCAGACGCGGAAGTAGTCCGAGAACAACAGTGGAAATGAGCAAAGCTAATCAGGTCACACAGCAGAATATTAGCGTGCTGAGCCACAAAGTTATCGCCAGCAGGGCGACAGCTGGTAAGCAGCGCGAATATTCGCGTCGATAGCCGATAATGGCTGGTTAGATTTGCGCGAAGCTTCGTTATGAAAGCTGCAGGTGCGGTTCCAGCATTATAAAGCAGTATAGAGCAAACGAACCTTACAGCTAGCCACAAAGGCGTTTTATAGGATTTGAGGAAAAAATTGCTTGTAGGCCAAAATTACTGCAGTTTTGGTGGTATCTCTTAATGTAAATGTTCGAGATATTTTGCTTGCACACGCGCAAGTCGATTGTTTGCTAGTTCGTTCACATTCCTGCACTAACGAGAACAATGATAAATAAAGAAAACTATATTTCTATGTAGTAGTCTTTCTTTCAGAAAACTGTGGAAAAGAAACTAGCATCTTCCAGACAGAATACAAACTAGCTCTTTACATATTCAGATTTTTTTTTTTTTTAATAATAGAGTGACCGGCTCGAGGAACGTGCGCCGGAGCCGGAATAAGAACAGCTTACGCGAACCACAAATTATACAGATGGGTATTTTAAATAAAAACAACGAGATGATTTCAATTAATTCCCGTTTGTTTTGTTTCCCGTCATATACTGCAAGTATATTTTCACTTACGAATGAATGCAAATAAGCTAGCACCAAACAATCGACGCGCGATGCTGCGAGCGGGATATCTCAACACCCTCGTTGTCTAAGGAAATACCTACGAACTTTGGAAATACCTACGAGGTTTTTAGTCTTGAACTGAAGGGGTATTTCGGGGTCTCTCTTTCTAATCCGGAATTATCTGAAATCTATAATCGACGAGCACCAGCTATTCAGAATTTCAGAGGTTGTTCTGTATTAACAGTTTTATCACAAACTTATTTTGCTGTATAACGTTCTTCACCATAATAAAATATATAAGAACGAAAATGATGGAAAATGTACTTACTGGTCTTATGTAGTTTTAACGATTCTCCCATCTTTCCAAGCGCAAAATATTCGTTGCATACAATGCAATTTGCTTTGAATTTATCATCCGATGGCGTAAGCCAAATCCTGAATTCATCTTTTTTTAAACCAAAGAGGTTTAAAACGTGTTTGTACACTGTGGGCACTCACTCAAGGGCGGTAACATTCAACAAACGACTCACTCAACAGAGGCAGTAATCTAATTCTCAAATTAATCTTTTGTTAACCAATGACGGTAAATAGGGGAACCAAGAACGCTGGGTACGCGAGATTCTGCCCTGACGTCAAATGCTTAGACGGAGATCGAAGATGCCGTGGGGTTAACTCGTATAACTTGGCTGTAGTTGCCGTATCATCCGCAGCGCCTGTAGCGTACTCCATGTCAACTAGTGTCAATAAAGAATAAGGCACTTACCCTCGTTGCGTCTTGAATCTCCCATGCAAGTGACGTCAGGGATGCGTTGCTACCCAACGTCCCTCATTATTGGCCCCAAAGACGATTAAAAACACATTTGCCCATCATGGAATTTTTATATTTTCACCAAAGGGCACTCAACAAAATCTGCGTTAAGGAACTAAAAGAGCACTGGCCACAGGGTACTAACGGAAAGGACTGAATGGAAAGGCGATGCTTGATTCAGTACGGCATTTATACAAATTCGTCGTTGAGTTAGGTAAGTCCTCTACAGATTGATTGTTCTTCGCGTAATGTCGGCGTGTTGACTTCCGTGCCGACTGTATTCTGTTCCCCATTGTAGCAATTTGCCAAGCTCGGCGATCTAACAACAGTAGTGGATGTTTGGGATCGTTGAATTACAATAGCCTTATTTTAATTTCGCATGTTTTGCTGCAAAAAAGTCCGATACCGCATCTGGCGCTCACCGTCCATATAATGCGGTCAACCTTGTTACAACCATGAGGACAACAAACCGTAGTTGCTGGTAAGAAGTGCGCACATCCGTAGGTTGCTAGCACTTACCCTTTTACCACTACCTGTGTTCTTTCCGTTGCGAAATTGTATATGGGCGGTAAACTTTTGCTTACCTTCCTGGTTGCTGTCTCATACATGTACGATTATTTCCACAAGTATACTGAGAGAAAAAGCAATGAAACTTAAAAAAAAAGGCTTTTATACAATTTTAGGACCTTAAAATTTTGGTGACTCCTACAAAGGATTTTGAAAATATGGCCTACTTAAAGCGAGTGGGGACTCTGTATTAATAGGTGGGGTCTTGGCCATTCAAGACCAAGTCTATGATTACGAGTCACAAGCTTTGGAATTTTGAAAGATTTGCGATCAAAGAAGGGCGCAGGGGCAGATAGGCCTTCGGAATTTTTAAAATATCTGGAAGAAATGGCAACCATGTGACTATTCAAGTTGGTGTATAGAATCTACGAGTTTGGAAACATACCATAATATACAGAAGAATGGAAAAGAAAACTGAGGATGTGACACGTGAATAGAATGTGATACGTGAATATCAGTTTGGCTTTCGGAAAGGTAAGGGCATCACATATGTGTTCTCATATTGTTGTTGCCGTAGTCTTCAGTCCTGAGACTGGTTTGACGCAGCTCTCCGTGCTACTCTATCCTGTGCAAGCTTCTTCATCTCTGAGTTAACTACTGCAACCTACATCCTTCTGAATCTGCTTAGTGTATTCATCTCTTGGTCTCTTACGACTGATGACAGAATTAATACTTAAGAAAAACCAAGACACATTCATAGGGTTTGTGGACCTGGAAAATGCGTTTGACAATGTAAATGGCGCTCAAGATATTTGACATTCTGAGAAAAATAGTAGTAAGCTGTAGGGAAAGATGAGACAATATGCAGCATGTAAAGGACTGAAGAGGGAGCAATAAGGCTGGTAGATCCGAACAAAGTGATCGGATTAAATAGAAGGGATGACGTTTTTCTCACCTACCGCCCAGTCTCTACGCGGGAGAAACTATGTGGAAAATGAAAAATGGTTCAAATGGCTCTAAGCACCATGGGACTTAATATCTGAGGTCATCAGTCCCCTAGACTTAGAACTACTTAAACATAACTAACCTAAGGACATCACACACATCCATGCCCGAGGCAGGATTCGAACTTGCGACAGTAGCAGCAGCGCGGTTCCGTGGGAAATGAAATAAAGGTTCAAGAGTGGGATTAAAATTCAGAGTGAAAGGGGATCAAAGTTAAGATTCGCTCATGATACTGCTATCCAGGGTGGAAGTAAAGAATTACAGGCCGTTTTGAATGGCGTGAATAGTCTGATGAATGCAGAATATGGACTGAGAGTAAACCATTGAAAGGCGAAAGTAATGCGGAATGTGAGAAACGAGATTAGCGATAAACTTGGCGTCAAAATTGAGGATCATGAAGTAGAGGATGTTAAGGAATCGCTACCTTGGAAGCAAAATAACACATGATGCACGAAGCAAGGAGGACATTAGAAGCAGTCTAGCATGGGCGAAGAGGGCATTACTGGCAAAGAGAAGTATGAGAAGTATGCTAGCATCAAACAGCAGCCCTAATCAGAGATGGAAATTCCATGGTAGCAATCATGGACTGCGGAAAAACCAGAAAAAAAGTCGAAGTGTTTAAGATGTACTGTTGAAAGTAACGTGGATTCGTAAGATAAGAAATGAAAAGGTTCTCCACAGAATCGAAGAAGAAAAGAAAACGCGGGCAACACTGACAAGAAGGGACTTGTGCCAAGACATCAGAGAATAAATTCCAAGGCAGAGGGAGTTGTAAAAAACAAGTTAAAAATTCGTTGCTGGCTATCTGTGACCGTTTAAAATAACAACGAGACTGGAAGTTTAACAGATATATAAACACTCACCATCAAAAAACACAATGTGTCTAAATGTGTCTAGCACAATTTTAGAAATTTATTTTTTCTGAAATTACTTTATGTAACATTTTATTTTCAGCTGTTTTCTGCTGTGTTTAATTTAACAGAAATTGTTTCGTAATATGAAAAAGAACATAATACTGGGTGATTCAAAAAGAATACCACAACTTTAGGAATTTAAAACTCTGCAACGACAAAACGCAGAGCTAAGCACTATCTGTCGGCGAATTAAGGGAGCTATAAAGTTTCATTTAGTTGTACATTTGTTCGCTTGAGGCGCTGTTGACTAGGCGTCAGCGTCAGTTGATGCTAAGATGGCGACCGCTCAACAGAAAGCTTTTTGTGTTATTGAGTACGGCAGAAGTGAATCGACGACAGTTGTTCAGCGTGCATTTCGAACGAAGTATGGTGTTAAACCTCCTGATAGGTGGTGTATTAAACGTTGGTATAAACGGTTTACAGAGAATGGGTGTTTGTGCAAAGGGAAAAGTTCTGGACGGCCGAGAACGAGTGATGAAAATGTAGCACGCATCCAGCAAGCATTTGTTCGCAGCCCAGGAAAATCAACTCGCAGAGAGCTGCAAATTCCACAATCAACTGTATGGAGAGTCCTACGAAAAAGGTTAGTTATGAAACCTGAACGTCAACTACCCGAGGCGATGGATCGGCCGCCAGGCAGCCCGTGACAGAGCACTTCATCACTGGCCTCCAAGAAGCCCTGATCTTACCCCCTGCGATTTTTTCTTATGGGGGTATGTTAAGGATATGGTGTTTCGGCCACCTCTCCCAGCCACCATTGATGATTTGAAACGAGAAATAACAGCAGCTATCCAAACTGTTACGCCTGATATGCTACAGAGAGTGTGGAACGAGTTGGAGTATCGGATTGATATTGCTCGAGTGTCTGGAGGGGGCCATATTGAACATCTCTGAACTTGTTTTTGAGTGAAAAAAAAAACCTTTTTAAATACCCTTTGTAATGATGTATAACAGAAGGTTATATTATGTTTCTTTCATTAAATACACATTTTTAAAGTTGTGGTATTCTTTTTGAATCACCCTGTATTGTAAAGACTGATGTATAATTTCAGCCTGAACGATATATCAATTGTAAAGTCGGCCATTCCATGAAAAGTGAGCCTCAGACACCGTTTCATAAATTTTACCGAAACAGTACATGTTATATATCAAATTAAAGCTAAGGACGGCATTTATGCATGTAATCGATACTTTGTTTAAGTTAACAAAATTTGAAAAAAAATAGTTTGAAACAAGTGATATTTTTAATTGCTCAACTTTCATAGTTGATATCTTATATTTTAAGCTTCAACTATTTGGAGATCAGAAGACTTTTTCCTTCCATTTTCTTGCTGGCATTGTTAGAAAGCAAATAAAGTGTTTGGAAATTGATTTGAAAGGTAAGACAATTTTGTTATTCAGCTTTTCTATTGCATAATTTGTTTTGTCCCGACCATAACAAAATACAACGAAAAGTTTTATTAAGAAGTCATTATTGATCCACTGCAGTAGTAGCCCTTGGGCGGCCTGAGCGAGGTATCTCATCAACAGTTCCTGTCTCTCTGCATCTCCTCCATGTCCGAACAACATCACTTTGGTTCACTCTGAGACACCTGGGCACCTCCCTTGTTGAGAACCCTTCCTGGCAGAAAGTAACAATGCGGGCGCGATTGAACCACAGTACTGACCGTCTAGGCATAGTTGAACTACATACAACACGATCCGTGTACCTCCTTCCTGGTGGATTGACTGGAACTGATCTGCTGTCGGATTCTCTCCGTCTAATAGGCGCTGCTCATGCATGGCTGTTTACATCTTTGGGCGGATTTAGTGGGTTGTTTACATCTTTGGGCGGGTTTAGTGACATCTATGAACAGTCAAAGGGACTGTGTCTGTGATACAATATCCACAGTCAACGTCTGTCTTCAGAAGTTCTGGGAACAGGGGTGATGTAAAACTTTTTCTGGTGTGGGTAAGAGCCAATAAATTTTGTACTCACTTATGTCACACAAGATGCTGGAACTGCCTGCCATTATTTTCCATGCATTTCTCACATCTACTCGAGAAATTATTAATCACAGAAATATTTAATTAAATGATTCACGGATATTATCCTTGAGTTCATGTGTTGTGTGATGATTTGTTATGTGCACGTTGTCCTTCAGTGCATCCCACAAATTAAAATTGCACGGAGTTAAATCAGGACTTCTAGCGGGCCAGATATTGTTACTAAGCACTTTTTCATCGAAGTGCGAAGTTTCGTTCTTTTGGACTCAGTTCATTAAATGAGGCCGTAAACTGTTTTGCACATATCTTTCATATGTGTCATTAAAAAAACTGGGCCTATTATTCTGTCACCACTAACTGAGCGCCACACCCCTATTTTCTGATCACGAAGGGGTTCCTCATGAAACACAACAGGTCTATCTGCGCTCCAATGTCGACAGTTTTGGGAGTTAACATACCTGTGTAAATGGAAGCAAGCCTCGTTTGAAAACAGAATAATGGAAGTATCCATTTCACCGTCATGCACTTGTTTTAAAAGAACTTAACCCTGTGCCCAGGATCACCAGGTCGAAGTTCTTGTATTACTGATACTTTATAGAGCCTTAGCAGCTTCTCAAATCTTTGTACAGACGTGCAAGATATTTGTGTTTGCTGCGAAAGATGGGGAATTTTCCAGGCTCTGTGCAACGTCAACGAGATGAGCTTCTGTGAGCACTGTACAACGTCGTTTACGCTTCTTGCCTTGGACGCTTCCCGTTTCACGAATTTTATTCTCTAATTTGTGAACTGCATCACGACTCGGAACTCTTTAACACCTGGAAACTTCTGTTCAAACAATCTCCGAACAGTACGAGCGGACTCTGTACGCACATACGAATCATAAGTAAACACTTGTTGTGAAACTGAATACTTCGCTCTAGCCATTGCTGCATTCGCAAACTTCTCTGCTACACTTGTGATGCCTGTTCACTGCTCGAATGACACTGGCCGATAAGAGGTAAATGAAACGCCTGGAAATTTATCGAAATACAAACTGTCTCGCAAGCTTTAGCCATATAAGTGCGTACACGTGTTATTGCATTTAAAACAGAAAAACTTATACCGCGTTTTTAACCGACTTAGGGAGATTCCTTCGTCGCTTTAGTTGAGTAGTGGCAATGACGCTAGACATTTTTCAATCGAGAGGGGACAAGGGAAGTACAGAACTTGGAATTAATAAACAGCTCTATCAACTTTGTTTTCGAACTGATCAGGTGATTCACCTATTCGCAGCTGTATCCTGCAATGACCATCCTTTGCAATACACACGAAATGTTGGGCAAAAACATTTGAAGCCCGGATATCGACTATGTAAGACCCAAGGAAATTAAACTGGGCGACTGCTAACTGCCGAAATCCAAAGCCCGTGGTGAAGTACAAAAGCTGTTTTCTCCAACAAAATCGATTTGAAACCATCAACGATGCTTTGATTTGATCAATGAATTACGGCTGCTTCCTCAATAACAAGAATACATTACCTAAGAAAAACGTATGTGGTATGCATACTATATTTCAATTACTATTGCACCGGGTCTGCGCGAACGCAGTCCCGACTACCAAAAATTATGCACCCGAGTTACCCACATTAGGGGTAATCGCAGGGGTCAGCCCAACCGAAGTGCAATGGAAGAGCCTCGTCCTGGAGGAACCGCCTTCATGATCACGGTATCCCCTGTGCCAGGTAAGTATGCCTTTCGGAGGAAATATTCGCTCCTTTATGACATACGGTGCGCATCACATGAAGCGAGTGCATATCGTTATTCAGATTACGTGTGATTTATTCCACAATACACACTGCCTGAAACGAGGCAGACCTACATCGGTAGTCCTACGATACTACTCCTTTGTGTTTCGAAACCACAGGATACATTTGACAAGAACAGTTCTGACACCTCCAAGTTCAGTCTAATTGGACCAGCAAACTCCGTGCGGCGAAGATAGATGTCACCCGAGTCGCGGAGCCAGCACATGGGCAGTTAGTTCGCCCCCCTCCCATCTCTCACCCGCTCTCTCTCTCTCTCTCTCTCTCTCTCTCTCTCACTGGTGTGTGTGCGTGTGCGTGTGTTCTTCAGACGGTCCGGAAAGAGAGGGTAGCTGTGATTTGATGCACAGAAACTCAAAACTATACAATATAAACGCACCATATACAGAGTGTGTCCAGGAGGAAAGGTCATTATTCAGGGATATGACAAGAACGATCATTAGAAGCAGAAGTCTAGTAAACATGGGCACTAAAGCGCATACGTTAGTAGCTATGAGCACTTGTTCATCTTCGATACTGGAAACAAATCTCTTCTGCTGCAAGCTCTTTGCCCTCCATATTTTGAAAGGTGGTAATATAGACCAAAACAGGGGAAAAATATCCAATAAACATGGGCTCAAAAGTGCATACCTTAAGTGTCACGAGCACTTGTTCATCTTCACTAATGTGAAACAAATCTCTTAAGGTATGCAATGTACAATCCATGTTTACTATACTATATTTGGTATTTGTTGTCAACTAATATTAACAGGTAATTGCTAAACTTGTAAATGCTGTTAACGAGGTTAATTGATTATGGCCGAAACCGTTAGTACTAACAAAAGCAAGTTAATACAGTTCAGCGTCATGAGCTTTTTGAAACATACTTTGTAGGTTCGAATGTTGCTGTCATATCGATGAATACTGACCATTTCTCTTTGGGAAACCCCGTGTATGTTACGGGCATTGAAGTAATAGGAAATAACGGCGCAGTTTTCGGGACAGTAATCTCATTCGCTGTTTCTTCGATAGTAATCTCGTCACGCATTACTCCTCTATTCATCTATGCAACAAAGTTAATCGCCGGGTATTTACGGTAAGTGACCAAATAGCTTAGTGAATTCTAATATACTTCACATGAAATGGAAATTTCTTAAGACAATGACCGGACAACAACGTTCATGGTCAATTGCCACTGGGTACTGTTGATAAAGAACAACCAAAATGTTATGTTAGAATACAGCATCTATTTCAAACACTACCAGTCACGTCACAGTAGATAACAATCACTTTAAAACAATTGAAAACTTTGTCATTTGTATTTATACCACACTCCATCTGTGAAGTGTCGTCGCATTCCGCGTTTCCATGCATTGTAGTCGCTTTGCTTTACATTTACATATCAACCAGCGAGACTCCGAAAATAACGAAATTGCCTTGACAATGTTGCTTTATACATTTCGCCTAGGTAGTTATAAGTCTGCTGTTAACTTCCATGAAGTCAAATAATAGCCCATCCAAAGTGAAGAAGTGTGTCGTGAAAACAAGAATATGCACAATGTCGTTAATGGGGCAGCCCTTGAACATTTTCCGTACTTACTTCGTTAAATAAACACACACACTCTGAATATTGGCTTTTGGCCGAAGAGGCACAGGGCACAAGATTTTGAACCAATGTTCATGCACACAATTGATGACTTTAGGTGCAAATTTGTGGCAAACACATTAACCCATCATTGCATACCTTATTCTTAGCGACAAAAACAATGCCCAGAGATATAAGAGTACAATAAAAAATTAAAAAAACTAAGGCAGTTGCGTCATGTGGAAACGTGATGGCTGCTACTTTTTGGGGACTCCTAGGATGTGATTCTGATTAAGATTCCTCAGACAAAACTACAGTCATGACTACAGCTTTTTTTCTCCATTATCAAATTCAGATGTTAAATAAAGAAATAAGTGCACTCTGAACACGACAGAGCTCCGTCCTCAAAGCAGTCACAATTGCGAAACTGGTTCCGTTTGGACTCGAACTTTTCTCGTTCGGCTTCTCCTGCTTTAGAGTCAATTAATTTACTCATATTTCAAAAGTTGAAAAAATTATTTAGTGGGGATAATTTTTTTACCGAGCAAGGAAGCAATCACTTATTTTGAAACATTTGGCATAATCTACTGTCCGATGGAAAGAAACAACTGAAATCTTGGCCACGTATACAACTATGGAAAGAGGTTACACTGAGGAATGTACCTTCTTTGGTATTTACCCTCGCCTTATTTAGTTTAGCGGCAGCCGATGAATGAGAGCAGTTTCCATTCTGGTGAGAGCAAAGTGAGTCCCGAGCTGGGTGAAACGAAAAATGTCAATTTTGTGTGACGCCATTTTCGAACTGATCAGGCATTACATTACAGCTCCCATACAGCAGTATCCTGTTACGACCAGAAATGTCTGTGCACAACAAATGCTGGAGTAAAGGATTCTGTAGCACACCAACATCCTGAAGACAAAGCGACAGTGCACGTGGCAGCAACAACTTTGTGGAGTTGATTACTACGAAACAGCTGTGTTGAATATTCTTAACAAACATTTTAATACACAATGTTGATATTGTAAAATTATCGACAAATGTGTTTCCTTTATAATGCGACCGGGTCTGCGCGAACGCAGTCCCGACTACCAAAAATTATGCACCCGAGTTACCCACATTAGGGGTAATCGCAGGGGTCAGCCCAACCGAAGTGCAATGGAAGAGCCTCGTCCTGGAGGAACCGCCTTCATGATCACGGTATCCCCTGTGCCAGGTAAGTATGCCTTCACTTTCAAAACTCCGATACTTTATCTCATACAGTGAACGTCACACGAATCGAGCGCATATCGATGTTCACATTACATGTGATCTATACCGCCACACACACACTTCCCGAAACGAGAGAGAACTGTATTGGTCGTACTAAGATACCACTCTATCGTGTTCCGAAAAGACAGGTGGCTCCATTTGACAAAAACAGTGATCTTGGTCGTGCCACGTACAGTCGAATTGGACCAACGAACTCTGTGTGGCGACGGTAGATGTCACCCACATCGCAGATACTGCGTGCGCATGCGCTTGTCCCCCAACCCCCTCCACCGCATTAAACGCTTGGTGCTCTCTTCTGTCTGTCTGTCTCTCTCTCTCTCTCTCTCGCGTGCGCGCGTTAGCTCTATGCTGTTGTATGTATACTGTTCAGCTGGTACGAAAATTTCCGAGCGGTTCGTAATGGAAGCATCGTACCTAATTTATGAGATATTTGTAATGGAAGAACTGTATCTGTCTCACGTTGTACTGTAGCAAATACCGCACACTTTGCTGTTATTACTGTACGAGAAAAAGCACATGCTGTTGGTATAAAATGCACGCACAATTAGTCTGAATAACATTTAACATTACTAAGTTACATTCGGCCAACTGTACGTGTGCCAGACCGTCACGAAGAACTTCTGAGTTAAGCCAATGTAGAATACAAATCATGAAACACTTACGTACGTCTGGTACAGACCTTTACAGCGTACTACGTCAACAGGTCACAGAGATATGCTGAACATAGGTAAGGCATGATGTTAGGATGAACTCCGCTCACAGCTGGTAAAATTGTTGTTTATTAAAATACGACCGCTTTCGCGGCTTTAAGCCGCATGAGGAAGTGACCTACGTAGTAAAAAGCGATGAACAGTGTCACCACTTTTTGCGGATATTAAAATTAGTAGTGGCCGAGCGGTTTTAGGCGCTTCAGTCTGGAACCGCGTGACCGCTACGGTCGCAGGTTCGAATCCTGCCTCGGGCATGGATGTGTGTGATGTCCTTAGGTTAGTTAGGTTTAACTAGTTCTAAGTTCTAGGGGACTAATGACCGCAGCAGTTGAGTCCCATAGTGCTCAGAGCCATTTGAACCATTAAAATTAGTAAAGGATGATGTTTGGGTTGTGGGGTGCTGAAGTTCAAATGGCTCTGAGCACTATGGGACTTAACATCTGAGGTCATGAGTCCCCTAGAACTTAGAACTACTTAAACCTAACTAACCTAAGGACATCACACACAGCCATGCCCGAGGCAGGATTCGAACCTGCGACCGTAGCGGTCGCGGGCGCTCAAGTGCGCGGTCATCAGCGCACGTACAAAGTATCAATTTTTACGTCCAATTTTTTACTCGGTCCAGTCTAGCCATTGCCGTGAATGATGATGATGGAATGGTGATGGCAACACGAACACCCAGTCCCCGGGCAGAGAAGATCTCCAACCCGGCCGGGAATCGAGCCTGGGACCCCATTATCCAGAGACAGCAACGCTAGTCTCTAGACCACGAGCTGAGAAATTAGTAAAGGGATGTCTAAAATGTACTATCAATGTTAAAAGATCATAGGCATACCCATCGCTCGTAGTCAAAAATTACTATTCAGAAAATATCATTAATATTATATATATATATATATATATATATATATATATATATATAAGAGGCCGTATTGGTGATAAAGAATTGTCACTTCTAACATAATTAGTCGCGGCACACGCAAATTACAATGTGCAAAGAATCAGGTGCCAGTATCTCACCACTATGAGATCAGTGAAGGGCAAGACAAAAGCGGCTAGCACGAACGACAAAGGGAAACTGGCTGGCTGGCGGAACGGGAGCTATCCACATGGACTGTGTGACGTCATATATTTACGATCAGGAGAGCTGGGTCACTACCTCTACAAGCGAGAATAGTACAGAATTTTAATAATTTTATTTTAACAAACAACAGTTTTACCAGCTGTGAGCGCAGTTTTTTCTAACGTCATGCCTTTCAATAGATGCGGTTTGCCGGAATATATAATAGTGTTTGACGAAAGGGTCGGCGATGTTCCTTTGGTAACCACAGGATTTCACCAATAGTTATGTTATTCAAAAATCAAAAATGGTTCAAATGGCTCTGAACACTATGGGACTTAACAGCTGTGGTCATCAGTCCCCTAGAACTTAGAATTACTTAAACCTAACTAACCTAAGGACATCACACACATCCACGCCCAAGGCAGGATTCGAACCTGCGATCGTAGCAGTCGCGCGGTTCCGGATTGCGCGCCTAGAACCGCGAGACCACCGCGGCCGGCATTCAAAAATCACAAATGGTTCAAATGGCTCTGAGCACTATGGGGCTTAACTTCTCATCAGTCCCCTATAACTTAGAACTACTTAAACCTAACTAACCTAAGGACATCACACACATCTATGCCCGAGGCAGGATTCGAACCTGCGGTCGTAGCGGTCGCGCGGTTCCAGACTGTAGCGCCCTGAACCGCTCGGCCACAACGGCCGGCTCAAAAATCACAAAAGCAAACATTATCTCCGAGTGTTGCTTAAGGCTACCCCGACGTATCGGCTGTAGAAATGTTTCTCGAACGTCCGAAATCGTTAAAAACCCACAACGTATAATCGGTTTCAGGCGCATTGGACGCACTGCTGAGCTGTGACTGCAGCCTCCTATTAATACCGTCTAACATATGAGGAGGAGCTTTGCAGGAATAAATGCAAACAAATGAATTAGTTGTCAATTAAAACATCCGGCCTGATAGGCCGTGGTCGATGTATGGAACTCTCCCCTGACGTTTCGTCTCCGACTGCCGGAAACATCCTCCGAGGCGAAGCCGCCAAGGGCTGATCACTGTCCATCACGTGGCGTCGGCTATGAGATTGTCTTTACTAATACCAACATTCTCGACTGAAAGTAATCGACCGTCACGCTTCCGGTGCAACGCTGATATCCTAATTTTACCCAGTTTAATACCCTCACCTATTCAGTTAACATTGTTACTGTGTTTATCAACGTCGATGGCCTCTCTATACATTCGCACTTAATAATGCGAGGTTTTAGATACGACGTTCTTCGCTGAATTTTATTTCGTGATTACCTTCCTGGTAAACATGTTCTGCTACGGCCGATTATCCGTGTGAGCCAGGCGGCATTTCCTGTTATGTTCAACAAGACGGCCGGGTGTTAAGTGTAACGTGGAAATTTTGTTGAGATGTCGAAGGGATTGAATACCAACGTGAATTTACGGTGTCTGGTTGATATGTATCTATGTCGCGATATATGATGCTCTTCGCAATATCCTACTTGTATTTACTATTTTGACGAAAGTTTGGACTATGTGGTTAAATTAAGAGTTGTTAATGGATAACTGCAGCTGATATTATTTACGTACGAGTGTTGTCACTGTCTGACAGCATACTAACGATTTAATGTTATCATTTTGTTCGTTGTGATTAGTTCCAAATATGACACGATTTTCGAGGGAATATTTATTAGAAATATTTCGCTGTTTCTGGGTATAATTTAAACTACGGTTATTCTCAAGCAAATATTTCATTTTATCAACAGTTGCAGACTTTGGGAAAGTAGCTAAGCCTTTAAGAGTATTTTTAGTTTACGTTTTTGTGCAGTCTAGTGAAGCAAGGGGCACAACCCGTCGGCTTTGACCAATGATGTCAGAATTGGCTAGAGAGCATTTATTGCACAGATGAAAGAGCTGACCAGACTTCAGAAACAAAGGAATACGAGAGACGAAAAATATAGTTGACATATATAAAGGCCAGTAGTATTTTCACGTTAAGGATATCGCGTGTTTGTATCGTATTATTTAACTGGAAAATGAAAGGGAAAAAATGGATGGAAAATATTGGTAGCATAGAATACATCACGTCACATGTATATGAGCTGTATCTCGAACCTCATCCGAACTGTATTGCGTAAGTGCAGTACTGCATACAAGTTCGGCGTACGTAGATCTCTTCGTTTCCACTAGAAGTAGTGTCCTGTTGTTCAGCTGAACCATGTATCCCCTGCTTCAATAAACCCTAAATGAAGCACGGGATACATATTTTACATGAGTTGTTTATTTCGCCTCCGCTATCACTAACAGTCTGTTCTTACGTAGATATTAGTACTACCGAGGGCAGAACGAGCTACGTACATGATACTTGTGTCCCATAATTCCGTTGACCTCTATATATATACACCGCTAACGAAAACGTGGAAATGGATTTACGTTACATTTGCAACCTGTACCTCAGTTGAACTACGCGAAGTGGCAATAAGACGACAAATGATACTATTGCTGGGAAACGAAAGAAGAACGACAGCTGCGAAACTTCTATTACGTACTGGACTACACGAAAACATACGTATTGGTGTAATACAACAATGAAATACGTCAAAATAGTCAATTGCAGCAAAAGAAGAAAATGGAAAAGTGAACTTACCAGACGGGAACTTCCTAAAAGAACCGAAGCTCGCCTAGAAAGACATCAACAAAAATCACATACCCACATACACAACAAACACAACATTACGAAAACTCTCTCTCTCTCTCTCTCTCACGCACACACACACAGACACAGACACACACACACACACACACACACACACACACACCAATCCTAATGTGAAATTAGCTAACATATTTCGGACGGTACATTTTCGCAACATGTTTAATAAAGCATTTAAACGGGCAATATGTTTGGGGAATGCTATGTCTCCTTGAATATTCGTCTAGGCGACTTTGAAGTGTGGAAATCTGGTGTTTCCCTTTCCCTAAAAGAGATTTCACAGCTGACCAGTAACCCTCTATGCTATTTGTGCAAGCCCCTGTGGGTATGATCTTAACTCAATATTGTGATTTACTACGAGATGCTGATAACCCCTTTCCCCTAAATCCCTATATGAAGAAAACCCGTCTGAAATTACAATGGAACCCTCTGCAACGTCATCTTCAATGAAACTGACCAAAACTTCCTTCCTTCGATTGGGTATTACGTTGAACACTACATCGTCACACTCCTGACCTGAAACTACAGCCCCCCAAACCCATAATCCCACCGTAGGTTCCCCCTGTTGTTCTTCCTTTTGCCAAAATGTGATTCGTCAATTTCGACCACAACACCCGGCCCTCTATATTTCATGTACTCCAAACACACTTCCCTACAAAAAGAATACCAATCCACAATTGTACGCATACTCACACGACATTCATGCACACACAGCCACACAGGATATCTCGAACACCAACAGTAAGCGATTTTCATAATGTCTCTCAAGGCGAGCTTAGATTTTTCGAAACATGTTCCTCTTCTACTGGATCGCCACAACCTATCTCTGCTGCGGCGCCATACGAATAAGTCGTGAGTACGGCGAGTCGAACGTACTCAGCAATGGGGCCACACATCTGCAAAAAACAAATCGTGGCCAACATGTTTTCGCCCATAGCCTCTCGCAAATCAACAAGGTTAATCGGAACAGATAAATTCATACCTACAAACGAAAATGAGATACTAAAAATTGTTCTAAAATAAGAAACTAATAGTCCAAATTACCTCGATATCACTAAGAATGAAATTAAGAACCGAATGAATTAGAAACAACCAATTAATTTAATAAATGCGCACGAAAAATATTTTCGGCAATATGTAGCGGTCTCTTTTAAAATCACATTCAAGTACTCTAATGTACAATGATAGCGCTTATCCGGAACGAAGAACTGATTTATTATCTATGGCTCGAAGTGAAGACATTACTATCTATAAGTAGTGTATGACGTCATTGGTCAAAGCCGACGGGTTGCATCCCCCGCTTCACTAAACCCTTTTTGTGTAATAGTTTCGACTCTTTCGTTTAACTGCGTGCTATTATCGGTTGTTTCCAAGAATATTAGCCTATCAAAGCCGCGGGCCCGAAACGATAGATATCAAAGGCGCGATTTTAAATCGACCACTTGACTGCGACTGTGGTGGCGGGAATTACGAGCGGTATTTACATTGGTCACTACAGCAACGATAAAAAGAACGTTGACTAAACTACTTGTAGTTACAAAGGAAATGACTTACTTCACTCGTCATCAAAAAAGTCCTTTTGATGCGTATGCATTTCTTTTTTGCCATAACCAGGGCAGACTCGCCTATGTCACACACAAGTTATGAAGTACAGATACTGAAACAAGTAGAGTTGATCTCTTTCTCCTGGACGCCCTTCCCTTTTAATGGAAAATTTCACTGATTTTCACAGGCTCTCCATGTTCTTCGTGAGGACACTGGGTTCATCAGAAGACACGAACTCTACACAACGGTTCACAAACTCGAGGTTGACTCACTGTTTTTAGTGTCTTGTAGGATTGAAAGCCGTCTGTAATCGCTTTGCTACCGAGCAGTATAAAGTGTTTTATCAAACGACTAAAGTTACCTTGTCTCTGGTGAACGCTCTGACCACAAAGCACTTCCGGAACTCCCTATCTATGCCACCGAATACCCAAATATGTTCGATTTCATTCTTTAAAGGTCGTCCTGATTTTTCCTTCTTGCTATGTGCGACTCGTCCACTTCAACAACTTTATTTGGTCCACCGATCGTTATACTGTCGTTCGTTACTATTATATAACAGACTTCACTGCAAAACCCGAAAAGGTTGCACACGGCATTAGCAGGTAAGTCAGATACAATAACGATGCTGGTCTGGATAGATTATTTTCAATAATGAAACCATGTATTTTCCTGATAGTCGTTCTTCTACCACAGTTATCACAATGAATTTGTAAAGATACTTCACTATCACAACTCTTCTTACCAATTAAAGATTTCGCCCCATCGCAATCTACACAATCTCTCTTTTCATCATTCGGTATTAGTCCATATTTCTGACAGAAATTCAAACTATTCTCTGCAGTACGTAAGCATGCAATTAGATTCTTCCACGTCAGGCAATCAGCCAAAGAAAGCAGACATTCCAACTCACTAAAGACATAAATTATATAGGTTTTCGAAGCAATTCGCAAATAATTTATTGTAAATCCCGCCACAACAATTGTGTGATCGATTTATAATCACATGCTCGATATCTGTCGTTTGGAACCTGCAGCTTTGATCGGCAAACATTCTTGAAAATTGACCATTTTTCAGTTAATGGGCTAATTTTGATAAAATTAATGTGTATTTTTTACTTTGGTCGTTCCTGGCGTTTCCAACAGACACCGGTAGTTATAGCTCTCGGTTATTATTCGATTTTGTGTCTCAACAGTTCACCTACAGTGCGTGTACTTCGATTTTATATCGTAGAAATTATTAAGTTATCACAATTATAAACGTTCTTTCCTATTCTAATTCTTAAAACAATTGCATAACAGTGGGCATTCCCATCAGCCACTGGGCCGAGTGTCGTCTTGCTTTTGCTTACCGTTATTACAAAAATAATATACTGTTCCTAAAGGAAATTCCAAAGATTCGTTCATGGGTATTTCTAATTCCGTTTGTGGTTATTCCTGGTTGTCTCTGTGTACTAGTTATACGACAAACATACAACATGGACGACTGATAGAATTGTATGTTACGTTTCAATAATTTTCTTCGAGCTTCACATGGACAGTACCACAGCATCTATAATCTGCAGTATATGCTTTTATTATTGTAAAGTGACTGGTTCCCAAGTAAATTCGAAATATAACGGCTACAATACTTTTTATACACACCGTATTGTTACAAAGCGTACCAATAGATGGATATAAACAACGATCTTTGTTACACAGCGTACTGTTAGGTATATAAACAATGATCCAAAATGCTTCTTACAACAAAAACTGCGGAAAATCCAACACACAGCTTTATGAGCTGCTGTGTTATTTCTGTAAAACTTTCAAGACTGAGACATTTTTCTGAAACATCTTGCAGAATTGACTGAAGACGTCAGTATGAAGGTTTCCTCCCTTCCTTCAACACAAATCATGCTTTAAGTCGAGTACGGATGCTTAAGATTTCAGCAGTTACAGCACTAATACACAGTAATCATGGTTTTATAACGCCAAGATATGAAGCTACTCTCGCTGCGTCATGCATGTTGCAACATCAAATCTTCACTAGCTGGCATGAAATTTTCACAAGGTTCAACTCGTACTTTATATCAAATCAACGTCCTTTTTGTTATCCTACAGCTCCTAATAGTCCCATAGGTACCGACGTACAAAAATTTATCATTCGTTTCATTACAGGGTCCCATAACGTATATCTACATAAACAGTCTCGAAAATATAAACTTACAGCGGACCTAAACGCTTCGTGCACATTAAAGGGCATCGAATGCATCAAAATAACGTGTTACTGATTACAACTATAATGTCCCTAAGCCCACAAAAAGAATATATCTTAGTATTTTTTGAACGTACCTTAGCCACACAGTTCACTTCTTAGGGATGTTCCTCCACGCTAATTACTTTCCTCCAAGGAAACAATTCTTCAACACCAATCCCCCTGTGACTCTTCAGTGTTGTCCAAGCCAACAATACGTAGAGTTGTTTCGTCTTCTTCGAGGTTCTGACGTCCGTCAGGTTGTCCAACATTGTGACAAAAAAAAGCTGAAGAGCATTACATCATTGAGCACATATCGAACGAACAGCAATCAATAAAACGCGTAATGAGTTCTTTGTATCTGTATTTTTAATGTGTAAATATAGCAAACGCTGTACCAAATGTCAGTTTTCTCAGCTAGAATAAATTTTCATTGAATACGGTACGATTTTGTATCCATGCCCCTTCGCCAACATCACGAAATTAAATATTTAACTCAACTGAATAGGCCCTTGTGTCTCATAGGATCATTTTAAAAGAAGTAGTTTCTATTGTTTTTCTGGTTACCTAAGAACCGTACCGTAATTATTACAGGGCTGTACATGAAGCAGTGTCGTTGCAATAGTTTCTTTCTGGCACTGTTTCATCTCTCGGCAATCCTCCAATTTTGGTGTTCTCATCTCTTCGAATAATAATTTACGGAATTTACTTTTGCATCTTTGCCCTATATCTTCAGTTAAGAAATGTTTACGATGAAGATGTTATTAGTAAGTTAATGTGTTTGTCGGTTTTATCCTTTTTCTTTTAATTTGACCATGCTGTTTCCTCTCCTCACTTACTGCCTTGCTACACAACTAATTGAATTGATTTTCTTTTGATGTTATTATTGAGCTCCCCCGCCATCCCCCCTTAATTATTCAGCCCATTTGAATTAGTTCATGTGCTTACATTCCATCCCTTGGAATTGAGAATACATACAGGCAGTAGCTTCTACATTTTGATAGCTCCTCACTGACTGAATACTGACACTGAAAAACATTGACCTTCACGAACACTAACAATGAGAAGCAGTGAGGCCTTATTTGTATGGCGTCTCTCTCCAATGACAATCACTCATTGCTGGTACACTATTTCACAAATCTTTTCACTTTTGGATTCAATCAGGCTATTATGTCTCACTTTCCTTTTGCTCTAAATTAGCTTTCTGACTAGAGTTGAACATCCTGTCACTGACAGGGCCATTAGGAATAGAGTAGAAGTTCTAATTGGGAAAGTATGGGGAAGGAAATTGGTGGCATAGTTTTCAGGGGCGCCATCTCAGGATTTACAATAATCAATTAAGGGGAACAAAAGAAAATCTAAATCTGAATGATCAAACTTTAGCCCTCCAGCGTAGCCTAGTGTCTTAGCTCTGTGCCAAAAAGCTGGCATTCTGTTGAGGAAGTGAACTTGACAAGGGTAGGCATGGCTTAGGTCTATGTAACATAGCTTATAACACTGAATAGTTTTGATCCAGGCAACAAGGAAGTGACTAAACAACCATGCCATTCTGGTTACTCAACACAGGACTCATAAAGTGTGAAATTGTCCATAGTCAATATTAGATTGTAGTTTTTATTGCATTGCATTTTCGTGTTACTTGGATTCGAATAAACAAATAAAATGTGACTCTCTACTGCTGACATAAGTCATGGCAGTGTAGTGGTGCCTATTACATCCCACAATGGCAGAAATGTCCTATCATGTTAGGACATACCCATGGCCACGCTCCAAATGAAGTTACCACTTACTAAAAATATCAGTTGAGACTGTCTGAAGGAGCTACAAAGAAAGTGTATCACAACCATATGTCAAGAAAGTCGTCATAAAAAGGTCATAACTGAAAGGAACTGCTGCAATCAGTGAATGCAACATCTATCTTAAAAAGTTCCCAAGCAAATACTGAACAGAGTAGCATGCAATGGACATTTGCAGTCAGGTACCTTGCAAAACATCACTACTCACAATGGCACATACAGCTGCATACCTTCCACAGGCCAAACAACATAGAACCTTGGCAGTAGCTGATTAGAGGCGCATAGTGTAGTCTGTCAAGAGACTGTTTTACCTCACTGAAAAAGATGAACTATGTCGAGTACACAAATGAGGCAATGAGGCCGCTTAAACTGATAGTGGGTGATGGGGGTAGTTCATCCCTCAGGGCACTATTTGATGTTTGGAGAGCGTTTTCGTGTCATGACCGTGAACAGGAATCAGGATGTTCATTTGAACTTTATTGGTGCACAAGTGTAGACCTTCCTTCTAAGTCTTCACAATGAGTATGCTGAGGACAATCCTCTCTTCCAACATGACAAGGGGCATTTCCTCTAGGCTGCAAGTATACATTACTGTTTAAACTTTCTGGTTCCCTACTGTACTTCAACTGGTCCATTACATTACCCAATATTAATATCAAAGAAAGTGTCTGGGACTATATAATTCAGCGAGTGAAGTGTAGTGATCGACATTCCAGCAGTCTGGTAGCTCTGTAGGATCTAATCACCAATTAGTGGCTTCAGCTGGGTGTGGCATACCTGAAGAAACTTGTGTACTCTTGCATTACCAGGGCTAGAGGTGGTGGTACATGGTATCAACATCATATCTCCTTGCAGTACCTAATATTTTCCCTGGAGTGCTTATAATTGCAGGTGTTCTTGAACTGATACAAAATGATTCAAATCAAACCCCCCATTACTAGCACAATTGTGTCAGGAAACCATCGTCCCCATAAGAAGCAAATAAGCAACGGAAAATATGATTTTTGAGAACATTTCTCGTGGAGGAATAGTGATCTGGCTAAAAGTCAACTGCAAAAACATTTATACCAATGGTAAGTGGTTTTGGTCAGTATTTGACTGCCCTGAGAGCCTCATATCATCAGGTTATGAGGGTCTGAGGCCAGTCAAATACTAAACAAAACTGGGTACCATTGAAATCAATGTTTTTGCAGACAAGACTGTTTCTTATCCATTTTTAATGGAAAATGTTTCCATATTATTTTAATGGCATCAGCATGTAGTGCAGGCATACATACAAGAAATATGACATCGATAACAATTTCAGCTCCTTCTTTAGTGATTATGCAGGCAACCAGTTGCCATTCATTAGATGTGTTACAAACTAATCACTGTCCTTAGGGCATCAGAAGCTATACACAATTCACATTTGGCAATCCTTTCTCTTCTTCTCAAGATTTGCTTAGCAAAATACCACAGTGTACTACTCATGTAAACATGATGTTATTAAAGTAACACAATGTTTCATTTTAGAGCAATAGCTGAAGTAAGAACCAGTGAACTGATGACACTGAATAATCTTTCTTTTTATGAGTAGCTTTTATTTTATGACACTTCATAATAACAAATTACATGGGAAAACATAGGAAATATCTTATTGAAGGATAGCTTTATCTTGGTGTTGCTGTCACCTTTAATGACAGATACAGCCACCACACCAGTTCTGTGTATTCTACTACAATAATGTGTACATCCGTCATAATGCTGTAATGGTGATATTGACAAAATATGGAGGGGAACAGTAAAATGTAGACGTTCTTTGGTGTTTAATATCTTTGGAACAAAACGATATGTCATTGCCATTTTGCAGGGTAGCATCGTCCATTGTTTTCTCAACAGATCTCAGTGCAATACCATACAGTAATGAATGAAGTAAGAGTGTTGTTTGAGCAACTGAAGGCCATATAGACGTGGTACTGGAAGTGCTAAAAAAGGACGAAGGTACAACAGAACTGAGCCACAAACATGTACAATAATTTATCATATTCAGGATAAATTTGAAGCTAACAGTACTGTTCAGGATGTGGATAAGGAAAGATCTGGTCAACAAAAAAACATCAACAATTCCAGCTTCCAGCACTGCTGTGTTGGAACATTTTACTAGGTCACCTCAAAAATCTGCGAAGCAGGGTGCACAAGAAAGTGGAGTAAGCCGATCAAGTGTACAACCAGTTCTGAATGCTGGAAAGTGTAAAATACATATTCCACACTTGCTGCACCCTATGAATGAGGACGACCCGGATCGAATGACGGAGTACTGCAAGTGGTTTGAAGGCATACTTTTTGAGGATGAACCATTTGCAGGGACGGTCATCTGGTCTGATAAGGCACAATTCAAACTGAACGGTACTGTAAACTGCCAAAACTGCATGTACTGGGCTCACGTGAACAAATGTGTTACTCTACTGGTTGTTCATGTGTGTTGTGGTCAGTCAGTGTGCTGTTTGATGGACTCATTCTTCTTTGTCGCTACCGGGCACAGAGATGTCATTGTCTACTTGGATGAAAATCTGCCTGGACAATAGATAGCTCAAAGAGGAGTTGTTTGAGTACCCACCTAGGTCTCCAGACCATACACTTCTTGACTTTCTACCTATGGAGAACCTTGAAAAATGAAGTTTATCGACAGAAGCCAGCTATACTGAATGAGCTACGTGAAGCTACTGAGGGAACATATGTGACTATCACACCAGCAACACTGACAGCCATAGTTTGGTCAACAATTCAGCAGCATCGATGTTATTTGGCTGCTGATGGGGGTAACTCTGAACACAAAAAATAATCTTCCCCCCCTTGCAAGAATTGTAACCGTATGTCTTTTGTTCCATTAATCCTGACTGTCAATGAGTGTCTACATTTTTCTGGACCCCTCTGTATTTGATTTGTTTCCAGCTTATAGTTGTATATTTTTTGAATCAAAAAAGTATTTTTTATATAAATACATTTGTCCCAGTTTATTTATTCAATCTCTGAATTTACTCTAAGACGTAATGAGGCTACAGATCTTAAGGCACCTCATATGTTTTCCCACAATATCTTGTTAACGAATCAGGTTATCTGTAAATGAATTTCTTGAGCCTCAGGAATCCTCATCTAGCTAGAGGGATGTTTGGATGAAATCGGCTTTCTGCCAAGATGAAATCACTTCAAAATTCTAACTATTCTAACCGATTTTGCCAATGTTCAGTGTGATGCATATGACTGGGCACCACTGGGAATTTGATTTCAGTGAGCGCAAAGTTTGAGAGGTGAATGTTAACTTAATTCGTGACTTAAGAATTCAGCCAGATAAGCCCATACAAAATAATTATGTCCATTTTTATGGTTATTTAAAATAAAGACTACGTTATTTCAAATTTCTGAGATGCTGGGGTCCTAGCCTGCAGCCTGGATAGCTGCCCCAAGAGGGAACACCAGTGAATGAATGAATGAATGGCTTCTGGTATTTATGCAAATGGTCATCACGCAGCCAGTGACATGATAAAATAACAAAGTTAGTTGTGCACATCAATTACAACTGTGGAGCCTTGGAGACAGATTCTAGGTTACAAATGACAAATGGAAACAAGCCAAAATAATATACAAAATGCTACAAAAACTCTCTTATCTTACACTGAATGCTTTCGCTTCATTTCTTTGAAAGTAGTAAACCTGAAGAGTACAATTGTTGTTTCACAGAATATACAATCAGAACAGAAAAATAAAGAAACAATTGCATCACACTTGTGGAACTAATAGGAATTAATAATAAATAAAATAATATCAATATTAAGTACTTAACGTAATTAATGAGGAGGTACTGAATAGAATTGGGAAGAAGAAAAATTTGTGGCACAACTTGACTAGAAGAAGGGATCGGTTGGTAGGACATGTTCTGAGGCATGAAGGGATCACCAATTTAGTATTGGAGGGCAACACGGAGGGTAAAAATCGTAGAGGGAGACCAAGAGATGAATACACTAAACAGACTCAGAAGGATGTAGGTTGCAGCAGGTATTGGGAGATGAAGAAGCTTGCACAGGATAGAGTAGCATGGAGAGCAGCATCAAACCAGTCTCTGGACTGAAGACCACAACAACAACATGCAAAATGCATGTTGGTGCCAATTTACAGTCTTCACAAATACCTTTTCTCCAAACTTTATCAATAGCAGTTTGAAAAATCATCATCTTCTGTCAAAGGATCCATCTGAGCCTATGAAGCATTTCCATAATATTCATGTGTTGATTAAATCCAGCAGCATACTTCTGTATTGCTTCGATGGCTGCTTTAAACCAACCTAATGGGAATCCCCAACACTCGAGCAGTACCCAAGAACGGGTTGCATGAGAGCTCTGTATGGAGTCTCCCTTATGTGTGGTCTAAGCTTTCCTAGAATTCTCCCAATAAACTGAAGTCTACCACTCACCTTCCCTACAACCAAATTTACATGCTTATTATATTTCCCTTCACTTTGCAACTTTACTCCTAAATATTTAATCAATTTCACAGTGTCAAGCAGCACATCACTGACATTATATCCAAACGTTACGTTATTTTTACTCATCTTCATTAATTCAATTTTTTCTATATTTAGAGCAAGCTGCCATTCATCACACCAAACAGAAATTCTATCCAAGTCATCCTGCACCCTCCTGCTGCTACCCCAACAACAACAGTTTCCCACCATCAAAAATTTGCATACAACTGCTCACTTTATCTGTCAGATCATTTATATATATAGAGAACACTTGTCAGTTTGCTTCTTCTGAGTCCATACTAATATTATATTATGGCGTTTTTTTGCAATTTGCACTTCGTGCCTGTGCCAGAGTGGGACCCCGTCTTTCATAGGAAATGCTCATTTCATTTTAGCCACTTGTACACACTTCAATTATGCATTCAACTGTATGGGGAAAATTGTCTGAAGTATAACCTCTTTAATATCAAATCAGACAGAAGTAAGTAGTTATTGAAGCTTTAGATCAGACAGTGAATTGTGCTCCAGTAAGAGTACTGTTACTGAAAAATACAGATTCTAATGAGAACTCCCAGCATAGCATAAAATTTAAATCTGTCATGAATGTTCAACATAGTAAATACATCATCACAGTGTAGTAATATCATTTGCACTTGATTTATCGATCTATCTCCCACCCCCACTCACCAAACCACTATGAAGTCCGCATACCATGGGTATTTTCACTCCGTTATGTGTTACGGAATCATCTTCTGGGGAAATTTAGCTTTGGCGAAGAAAATTTTTGCGGCCCAGTAAAGGGCTATTAGAATTATGTGCAGAGTACCCCCTAGGACATCATGCCGTAACCTTTTCAAAAAGCTGCAAATAATGACCACTGTATCCCAGTACATATATTCGCTGATGTGTTTTGTAATTAAGAACCCTGCACAATTTCCATCAAATAAGAATTATCACAAATATAATACAAGAGGGAAAGAAAACCCTCATTGTGAACTTAAGAACCTGACAGTTGTTCAGAGAGGTGTCAAATGGTCAGGAACAAAAATTTTTAACCATCTCCCTGACCAGATAAAATGTTTAAGAGAAAATGAATCTCTTTTTAAAGCAAAACTAAAGGAATGTTTGTTAAATATGTCTGTTTATACATTAGAAGAGTTTTATGATGCAAAAAGGGAAATAGCATTTAGATAGAATTATCCATCTTGTTAAGAAAGAAATGTGCTTGCAATTTTTCTCGAAGTTAAAACATGAAATTTTGTATTAACACTCAAAGAAATCTGCTGTTATATGTACAATATCTGTTTCTCCTCTAAACCTTGTATTAACTATATGCAATTATGTAGAACATTTTTTATATATTTAATGAAGACTGTTTTGTATCTTTTTGTATGTTTGTTGTTTTGTATGTTTGACTCGTTCCACATCTCATGTGACGTGCTCACAATATGAGATCTACGGAACATGAAATAAATAAAATAAAATAAAATAAAATAAAAAATACTGTTGGTGGCACACATTACACCTGTCTCCAAATTATGCCTACATTAAAGTATCAAAGTATTTCATTCCAGTCCAAAAAATCATTGTATCCTACAATTCCGTAATTAATACTCTGTCAAGATATTTCACCCTCTTCTGTCAGCAATGAGGATCAATAGGAGCCTATCTTAACTGGTCAAATGATGCTAAACCTGTAGTAATCATTTTCTGAGACTATACTGCACTATACACACACTATACCCATCTCACCAGTACCCCACATTCTTGTAAAATGAACAGTTTCTAAGTCTCTCTCTCTCTCTCTCTCTCTCTCTCTCCCCCCCCCCCCCCCCCCCCCCTCTCTTCTCTCTCACTCTTATTCTCTGTTGCTCTCATTCTCTCTGTGTGCATGTGCATATTGGGGTGTGGGGGTGGTGTGTGTGAATGTGGAGGGGGGGGGGGGATTTAGCCACTTAAAAGTAATAGAAAATATCCAATATCAACACCAGTAATATTTATAGGGGTTGTGGCGCTACAGTGCATGTGCACTCGCCACACTTCTGCTTCAGAAGACGATGCAGACTGGTAACAAAGTGGAACCTCTCTCCATCAGGCACTGCATTGCAGCAGCCCCGGGGTTTTTCCAGAGAGAAGAAGGCAACAGAAAAAGCTCCCTGACCGGCACTTCCCATGCTGACACCGAACGACTGACATGCACACCTAAGTGAGATAACTTTTTATAGTGAGTGTCTTTTGTGCTGTGTCAACTTGAAGATCAGACTTGGCCCGAGGTACAGTATCAGTATCCTGGACATGTATGATGAGTCTGTGTCATACACTTTGGCCAGACAATGCTTGCGGGCATCTGCAAATACCTTGCAGATCGCTAGTGGCAGAGCATTAGAATTTTGTTCATACAGACCAATTTAAGACTGATGTGTTTCTTGCTGCTCCCAGCAGTTTCACGAGACTAATAGGCTACTTCTGCATCACAGGATTCTCAGTCACAATCGTATTACAGTGGATAGTGAGCTATGTGTCACCTTATTTCTGTAGTCTACTACGTGCCTGCCTGCAAGTTTTCTTTTCTTGTATTTGCTAGTTATGGAATAGCTGTGTATAATTTTCAACATTTAAAATTTGTTACTTGCTATTTGCTGAAATCTTCAGGTCAGTGAGGCTACTGTGTGCTGGACAAATTATTTCCACTGTGTCGATTTTTATCGCTATGTAATTTTACTGTGTTAATGTCCATGTTAATTTATATGTAATTGTGTTCTGTTCCAAGAAAGGAACCAAAAAATCAACATTACTTTCCATGTTCTGGTCACATTTCTTTTCCTGCTAATACTCACATGTACTAGTGCATCATAGGGCTAGATGTGCATGGTAAGTGAGGAAAGAATTTCCCACAGGGTCACTAGGCTGAACGGCGACTGCTCCATGGTGACATATAACGCCAAGTTCAGAACAATTAACATGCCTCTGAAGGAACTAAATATGAAAAAAAAACTTCCTTATGCTCTCATAAATTTGAATAAATTTTTCACTGAGCACTCAACTAGTAGTTCATAACATGTGGATACTCATGTATGTAACATAGCTCTAAATGTATTGTGTTCCTGTCACTTTCTTTGATAAACCACAGTAGCTTTATTCTACATGGAAAAATAAACTCATTTCTCATGGCAGAAAAACGCATATTCACCATTAAAAAAATAAAAAGAAAAATCACTTCCAGTTCAAATGTCAATCATACAAAATACTCCAATTAGTTGAACACAGAGCACAATTTATCAGCAAGTACTAAAAAATTAGAAACAAATTTATTTTTTTGAGTCATAGTGTGAAGGATCCTTCTTTATTTATTTTTGTAACCTTTTTTTGAAATGATTTGTAAGTATTATGCAATGTTTCTGAGGTGCTGCATGCATTCTGGCCTGAAACAGAAAAACATATGAAAAATGTGCAGTTGTTACAACCAAATGCTTTGAACTTCAAAATCTTAGCAATTTTTGTATCCTTATACTTATCTGTATGATACACTGGAAGGATTCAGAATGATTATATAATGGTCGGACAGAGATTTAGGAACCAGATTTTAAATTGTACGACATTTCCTGATGCAGTGTGGATTCTGGCCACAATTTATTGGTTATGAACTCTAGATTAAAACTGAACAAATTGGAAAAAAGTGGAAAATTAAGAAGATGGGAACTGGATGAGTTGACAGATCTAGAGGATGCTGAGAAATTGAGAGGGAACATTAGCCAGCAGTTGTCTAGAGCAGGGGAAAGGAGTACGGTAGAAGATGAATGAGTAGCTTTAAGAAATGAAATAGTAAAGGCAGCAGAGGATCAAATAGATAAAAAGACAAGGTCTAGTAGAAATTGTTGGATAACACCAGACATATTGAATTTAACTGATAGAAGGAGAAAATTTAAAAAAGCAGCAAATGAAACTGACAAAAGGGAATTCAAACATTTAAAAAAATGAGATTGACAGGAAGTGCAAATGGCTAAGTGGGAATGGCTTGAGGACAAATGTAAGGATTTAGAGGCGTCATAAGATAGATACCACATACAGGAAAATTTAAAGAGGCCTTTGAGAAAGAGAGAAGCAGCTGTATGAATATCAAGAGCTCAGATGGAAAATCAATCCTAAGCAAAGAAAGGAAAGCTGAAAGGTGATTGGAGTATATAAAATGTTGATATAAGGGATATGAATTTGAAGGTAATATTATAGTATGGGAAGTGGCTGCAGGTGAAGATGAGACGGGAGACATGATACTGTGAGAAGAATTTGACAGAGCTCTGAAAGATGTAAGTCAAAACAAGGCCCCAGGAGTAGATGATATTCGGTCAGAACTACTGATAGCCTTGGGAGAGCCAGCCGTGACAAAACTCTTCCATCTGGTGTGCAAGACCTATGAGACAGGCAAAATATCTTCAGACTTCAAAAAGAATGTAGTAATTCCAATTCCAAACAAAGCAAGTGCTGACAGGTGGAAAATGAGCAAACTATCAGTTTAATAACTCATGGTTGCAAAATACTAACATGAATACTTTACAGAAAAAATGGAAAAATTGGTAGAAGCCAACCTTGCAGAAGATCAGTTTGGATCCCAGAGAAATGTAGGAACACACAAGGCAATACTGACCCTATGATTTATTTTAGAAGATAGGTTAAGGAAAGGCAAACTTACGTTTATAGCAGTTGTAGACTTAGAGAAAGCATTGGACAATATCGACTGGAATACTCTCTTCAAAACTCTGAAGGTAGCAGGGGTAAAATACAGGGAGCAAAAGACTATTTACAACTTGTACAGAGACCAGACAGGAGGTATAAGAGTTGAGGGGCATGAAAAGGAAGCAATGGTTGAGAAGGGAGTAAGAAAGGGTTGTAGCTTATCCCTGATGTTATTCAATCTGTACAATGAACAAGCAGTAAAGGAAACCAAAGCAAAATTTGTAGTAGAAATTAAAGTTCAGGGAGAAGAAATAAAAACTAAGGTTTGGCAATGACATGTATGAGGGCTGTCCAAAAAGTAATGTACCTCATTTTTTTTCTTCAACAATTCTTTATTGAATATAATGAGAAAGAAGGGTACGTATGCCCTGTCAGTACCAATCCTTGTAGTGGTAGCGGAGCCAGTGCTTCATTGTGTGAATTGCCTCCTCATTGTCCTCAAAATGTCTTCCATGCATGGCACCCGTTAATGGCCCAAACAAACGGAATTCTGAGGGGGCTAGGTCAGGGCTGTAGGGGAAACATTGTACCACCCTGTTTTGTAAGATGTTCAGCAGTCCTCAGACTTGTATGGGGCTGAGGGTTATTAGGTTACAGCAAAACACCTCCTGGGTTCCTGTGACACCAAAGTCATCGGAAACGCATCTTGAGTTTTGTTAGTGTGTTGGCATATGCTTCTGAATTAATGGTACGACCTCTTGGCATCACATCAATGAGAATCACGCTTCACAGTCTCAGAACATGGTGATCATGACCTTACCAGCTGAATCAGTTGCTTTGAATTTTTTCTTCTGTGGGGAGTGGGAATGGTGCCATTCCATCAACAGTCCTTTTGTTTTGGGCTGAAAATGGTTAACCCAGGTTTCATCACTTGTCATGATCTGGGACAAGAAGGCCTCCCCCTCAGCTTCAAAATCTTGCAACAAATCAAGACAAATGTTTTTTTCTGTGCGATTAGTGATCCACCGTTAGACACTGCGGGACCCATCTTGCACATACTTTTGAATATCCAACGCTGCAGATAATTGCATCCAAGCTTCCTTTGCTGATTGACAGATGCAGCATCGACTGCCGAGTTGTAATGTGTCTGTCCTCACGAATGACAACATCAGCTCACTGCAACGTGCCAGGTGTGACAGTCATGAGTGTTCTCCCTGAACACTGCAAATCGTGGAGCTCCGCTGTATCGCCTTCTGATGACCTCACCCTCCATGCCCAGTGACTAACTATACTTCTGTCAACAGCAGATGCTCCACAGACTTTTCACAAGCATTTGTGAATATTCCCCACAGTTTCTTTCTCTGCAGTGAGAAATTCAATGATGGCACATTGCTTGTAATGTACGTCACCTACAGATGCCATTTTGAAACGTCCTGCAGCTGCATTATCTGTCGGAAGTGACAGAAACTTGGGGCACACGCTCAGGAGACTTCAAATAATAGATACATAATGTTTCACATTCATAGCATTGTTTTCAGCTGAGGAAAAAAAAAGTGATGCATTAGTTTCTGGGCACTCCTCGTAATTCAGTCAGAGACAGTAAAGAACTTGGAAGACCAGTTAAATAAAATGGACAGGGCCTTGAAAGGAAGATATAAGATGAACGTCTAAAAGCCAAAACAAGGGTAATGCAATGAAGTCAAATAAAATCAGATGATACTAAGGAAATTAGATTATGGAACCAGATACTTAAAGTAGTAGATGAATTTTGCTATTTGGGCAGCAGAATAACTGGTGATGGCTGAAGTAGAGAAGATATAAAATGTAGGTTGGCAATGGGAAGAAAATCATTCCTGAAGAAGAGAAACTTGTTAACATCAAGTATAGATTTAAATGTCAGGAAGTATTGTCTGAAGGTAGTTGTCTGGAGTGTAGACGCATTTGGAAGTGAAACATGGACGATAAACAGTTTAGATAAGAAGAGAATAAGAGCTTTTGAAATGTGGTGCTACAGACAAGTGCTAAAGATTAGATGGGTAGATCACTTAGCTAATGAGGAGGTACTGAATAGAACTGGGGAGAAGAGAAATTTGTGGTACAACCTGACTAAAATAAGGTACTGACTGGTAGGACACATTCTGAGGCATCAAGGGATCACCGATTTAGTACTGGAGGGAATCATGGTGGAGCGAAAATCGTAGAGGGAAACCAAGAGATGAGTACAGTAATCAAATTCAGAAGAATATAGGTTGCAGTAGTTATTCCGAGATGAAGATGCTTGCACAGGGGAGAGCTGCATCGAACCAGAAGACCACAACAACAGTAACATATGACACACAAATTGCAGTAGTTGCTGAGGAAGAATGGTTGCAAATACTAATATATTTTAAGAGGTGTTCAAAACATGTTACTATTTCACTAGATGTTGCAACCTGAATTGTCAAGTTTACTGTATTTAGAAAGACAAAGGCTTGAATAACACCTAAACATGTAATCACATGACTGATCAACAATTAACTTCACATGCTACATAAGCATTTGTCACTAAAGCTGAAGAAGCCCGCCCGGCTAGCCGCATGGTCTGATGCGCTGCGGGATGACATGCCGGTCCCCAGCACGAATCTGCCTGGCAGATTAGTGTCGAGGTCTGGTGTGGTGGGCAGCCTGTGGATGGTTCCACCAACCTTGGCAAATGTGGGCTGGCTCCCCTTATTCCACCTCAGTTACCCTATGTCGGCGATTGCTGTGCAAACATTGTCTTCACATACACGTACACCTTAATTACTCTACCATGCAAACATTTGGGGTTACACTCATCTGGTATGAGATGTTCCCTGGTAGTGGTGGGGAGGGGGGGGGGGGGGGGGAGGAGACGGGGGGGGGGGGGGTCCACTGAGTGCCAAACCATACAATAACCCCGGGTTCGGAGTGGAGTGGTAATGGGGTGAGTGGACTGCTGTGGGCTGTTGTGGGGTTGTGGACCACTGAGGGCTACAGCGGGACAAAGCCTCTCCATCATTTCTAGGTCCATGGTTTCAATACACAATACAATACACAAGGCAGAAGAAAGTGTTAATGAAGTGATGTCTTAGAGCAGAGATATACAGTTTTTGCATTCACTCCTAAAAGAAACTTATAACACCTTCATTTGACAAAAATTTTCTTGCTCTATGCTATTTTTGTTAAGACCAATTGGGGGAAAAAACCAGAAAGCTGAGGGGGGAGGGGGGGAGAAGAACTGAAGGAAAATGTAATTGCAAAATATTTGTCAAACCCAGCTCAGGTATTTTGCCATTAAAAGACCACTGTGTATGTTTACAATAATTTTGTTGTGCTTCATGTCAGTAAGCAAACTGTCCAACAATATTTCATAGTATGAACCAATTAATGTTTTACCCCTGGATTTTTGTGAACTGCAACAAAAATTATGTACTGAATAGAGCAAAGGGTGAGAATTTACCCCTGTTGACTACAAGTACAACAGAAAGCAAGTTTTTGCTTATTTGTTTTAATAAGGCAGTGAAAGTGTTAATTTCAGTAATAGTGATTAACAGTAATGGAAACTGAGCTTTTCATTGGTCATTTTCTTAATGACATACTACTGATGAATTCAAGTATTTCCAGTAAGTGATATATCAACGTAAGAAGTGTTCGTGGTACCTAGATTTAATAGTTCAATCTTATCTTTGACATCCTTTGACTCTGAAGATTAGCCCCCCCCCTTTTGAATCTTCCATTTATTTTTATCATTGCTTCTTTGGTGTATAAATGGAAATGTAGAGGTGAAGACTACATTCCTGTCTTATATCATTTTTAAGCTGAACATTTTTTTCTTCATCTTCCATTATTGTTGTTTCATGATGGTTCTTTTACATATTATATATTATTCGGTTTTCCCTGTAGCATTTTCCTATTTTCCTCAGAAATTTGAACATGTTGCCCCCTCATATATGCAAAACATTGTACGTTCAGACTCAGATAGTCATTTCACCTGTGTAGAACAGCTGTAACAACAAATGGGACAGAGATGTTTGCAGCACAATGGGTGGGATGTCATGCTTTCTTGGACCTACTCAAACCTCCAATTTGCTGCTAGCTACACTCTGACTCTAACCTGCACAACCTCTCAAAGTTGTCCCAGGGTCAGGACGATGTAGCTTTGTATAACAGGGGAAAGGGATAATTGGGGGCATTAGTTTTGTAGAATGGCTTTGCCCAAAAGCTTGGCAATGCGTCAGTCTGGTTTATATCCATTTCAAATTCACAATGCCTCAGCTATACCCAAAAATATTAAATATTATTTCAGAATCAGAGACATGGTACTAGGACTTCCTATCAAGTATTTGCAAAAAAGAACGAAAAGAAATCTTTTGGTACAGATCATTTTAATTTCACAGAACGAGCATGTGATTGGTGAAACTGAACAATTCAAATTTCTAGGTGTTCAGATAGATAATAAGCTGTTGTGGAAAGCCCACATTCAGGATCTTGTTCAAAGACTTAATACTGCCATTTTTACTATTTGAACAGTATCTGAAGTGAGTGATCGTTCAACACGAAAATTAATCTACTTTGCTTATTTTCATTTGCTTATGTCATATGGTATTATATTTTGGGATAACTCTTCCCATTCTAAAGGGATATTTTTGGCTCAGGAATGGGCAGTTCGGGCAATAAGCAGTGTAAGATCATGAACCTCTTGTCGGCCCCTGTACACGAGTCTGGGTATTTTGACATTGGCCTGTCAATATATATATATACTCCTTAATGTCATTTCTTGTTAACAATATTAGCTTATTCCCAAGAATAAGCAGCTTTCACTTGGTTAATACTTGGCAGAAATCAAACCTGCATTTGGATCAGACTTCCTTAACTCTTGTGCAGAAAGATGTGCAGTATACTGCTGCATCCATTTTCAATAGGCTACCACTCGAATTCAAAAATCTTAGCAGTAATCCACGTGCTTTCAAATCGAAACTGAAGAGTTTCCTCATGGGTCACTGCTGTTCTGTCGAGGAGTTCCTTGAAAAATGAAGCTGATTCTTATTTTATTGTTGATTGTGTTTACTTAAACTTATGGATTGACTGTTTTCAGGTTCATAAACATTTATTTTTATCTGTTATTACTTTTATGTTGTAATATCATGTACTGACATGATCCATGACCTTTGAGATTTGCTCCTTAATTTGGTCCCTGGAACTTGACGTGTAAATAAAAAAAAAAAAAAAAATTATTTCTCAAAATGTTTGCCTAGAACGTTCACGCGCTTTTGGATGCATTTCAATCGATTTTTGAAACATTCCTCCTACCTGGATAAATCATTCTCATCAGTAACGTAAGTTTTTCCTCTTGATTTAATGTACTTGTTGTGCAAATACCACATATACAACTGTCCTGTACAACGAGGAAAATTTGCCACTTTTTTTTTCTTTCTGCCTGTTTTGTTAGCTATTAATGCAAAAGACATTTTTGAAACTATCCTAAAATATGAAGTCTCAACATGTAGTTTTATAATACATGGACAGATGACAACTTTATTATGTATTTATACAAAAAGAGAAAGAGAGACAGACAGAGATAAGAATGAGAGAGAGAGAGAGAGAGAGAGAGAGAGAGAGAGAGAGAGAGAGAGACATTTGATAATGTTACCTGTCAAACCGGGCAACTTCAACTGTGTTAAAATCAGTGGAAATCAAAAAATTACAGAAAAAAGTTCAAAAACTGAAAACAATTTATGTGTTAGTATTAAACACTTCAGAGCAGAGAATGTTACAAAGTTAGACAGAAAGGTACACACAAAAATTCTGATCTTCAAAGTTAAAAGAAAAGAAAATTACCCCCAGTTTTGATTGTAGGGAAGACTAATTATGTGGACAGTGTGTTTTATGTTCAGGAAAGATTCACTGGGATGCCTGGAAAGTAAAATTTTTTTGCCCTGTTTGTTGTACAAAGATATGAAACCTTGAAGTCTCTGTTTCCTTAGAACTGAATAACTTTACTGAGAAAATGCTTTACACATTTTTTGTCAAGAATTTTACAACAAACATTCCAGGCTTTAGCTGTGTAAGATTCTGGACCATTCTGGCATTCATTTCATTATGTTCACGAGTGGTAGAAATATGATCCTTCTAACAGGAAAAAGTGAGATCAGTAACAAAAAAAATTGTTCAAATAACTCTGAGCGCTATGGGACTTAACATCTGAGGTCATCAGTCCCCTAGAACTTAGAACTACTTAAACCTAACTAACCTAAGGACATCACACACATCCATACACGAGGCAGGATTCGAACCTGCGACCGTAGCAGTCACGTGGTTCCGAACTGAAGCACCTAGAACCGCTCAGCTACCACGGCCGGTGAGATCAATAACATTGACTCATTCCTGATTAAGTTCTTTCATAGATTTGGCATATTGTTCAGGTTCAGAGTCAATGTGTCATGTAAAGAAAAATCACACTCAGATTCATCATTGCACTGTGATGGCTATTTCTCTGTGTGATTCTTCCACCTACCTGTCTCCTCAATTTGATTTATTACAGAGGTACTTGGAAGAGAATGGTGGCTCATGAAGCGTGTTTCATCAACAGCTTCTCTTGGTGCCACATAAGTTCTCCTTAATATCCTCTTTGGCAGTTTCTGACTAATTCCTCTGACAGGCTTGAAGGTAATTCATGAGAGAATCACTAATTCTTGTAGGGGTACCATTACCATCAGCTCTCTCTCAAACTGTGATTCTAGAATAAATTTCTCCAGGGTTTAGTGGTACAATACCGCATTTCTTGAACCCTGATATGAGTATGATGTTTGATTAAATTCTCTCTCCTTAATACAAAACAATGAGAAGTTTTGCCAAGAGTTTGGGAAATGTACTTTTCTCAAACATCTTGGAACAGGATGAGTCTCTCATTTTATAATCTGTCAGTATGGTTATCCGTTCCCTTTTACAAGAAGTAAAGAATGATGCATCCAGAGGTTGACATAAACGAGTTGATGTTGGGAGCAAGAACACAAAGTGAATGTTGTGAGTTCTGCATGCCTTGATAATTCTAACATGCACATTGCTGCTAAGTTTATCTCCTACTAAACATTTGAGGCCAGAGAGTTGTTTTCCCATGGTGAAACAACATGGAGAAATCTCTTTTCCAAATATTTTAGCATCAAACCATCCACTTACTGTATTGGCACAGTTTGTTCCTCTCAGTCTTCCTAAAATCTCTCATAACTGCTTTGAATGATAAAGCATGAAACGAGGAAGCGGTTCTCTGTATGCCAAAGCTGGCATTGTTAAATAAATAGTATCTTTGGTAGAATTTGTAAGTCTTTGTAGATACTTGTATCCACCACAAAATATAATATTTTTGGGCCCTGGATCAGCAGCCAAATTTGTCTTGTCTAATGAATGCTTTAAGATGATCTACTTCAATGCTAGCTCTATCATAGAAATATTTTGGCATTTATGCAAAGAAAGCCTTCATCTACACTGTTTCACAAACGAATGGAACCAGTGATCACCAGGTAAGTTATTTTTGAATTGTGAAACCTACTTCCCCATTGAATCGAAGAATTTTTTTACGATGAGCTGTAGATCAAGGGCATCAAGAGGAATTCCCCAATCTGCACACATAAGGACTTGTTTGAGGATCTCTTCTTCTTCTTCTTCATTGTTCAGTGCAGTCTGGCACAATGGTTTCTTTAAATGGAGACACTTCACTTCGTTTTCAATCGTTCAGGTAATATTGAACTTCTTTGCAGCTTTTCCACTGCTCATTTGCTTTTTAGTCACTGCAGAGACAGGTAGTTGTAGTATAGTGTCATCATAATTTTGATATCTTCTTGCTGCCAGTTCAGTTCTGATGAGCCAGAGACTAAAAAATGCTCAACTTTTTAAAAAAGTGTGAAAGAGGGAAGAAAAAGGCAAAAATCTAGATCAGCAAAGTTGTCCTATTTTTGCCTAGCTCCCTGGTGCAACACTGCTAAGTTATATTATTATACTAAATACACCACATAATTATATTTCTAAAAGTGGTTCTGAATTGTAACTACATACTGCACTGAAAAAAATAAATATTTTCACTTATATTAGAATGAGTGGGCAGGGCAAGACACTTTTGTAGACCAACAGGAAATGTGTATTTAACAAGCAGAAAGAAAAACCACTGACAAAGACCAGCAACCGACAAATAAACCTGAAATGCATCCCAGATCTGTCATTTATTGTTTGCCATGTGCAATGAAAGCATTGGCACTTCTATTGGATAATTAAGGAACTTGCTAGGGTGACAAATATAATCTGCTCAAAGAGTGACAAAGTTACCTTGATTGATAAAATTGTTCAAGTTCATGGCGATGCAGATTAGTTATTTTCTTACTCAGGCAGAAGATTTATTGTTCACAAGGTAATTCTACACTTACTGCTGTTTTAACATAATTGGTTTACTTATTTTTAGGGTTCTGTACTTCAATCAGAAAAAATGGAACTCTTATAGGATCACTTTGTTGCCCGTCTTTCTGATCATTAAAACTCCTTTTTCTCAGGAACAGTTTGATGTGTTGTTGTTGTTGTTGTGGTCTTCAGTCCAGAGACTGGTTTGATGTAGCTCTCCATGCTACTCTATCCTGTGCAAGCTTCTTCATCTCCCAGTACCTACTGCAACCTACATCCTTCTGAATCTGTTTAGTGTATTCATCTCTTGGTCTCCCTCTATGATTTTTACCCTCCACACTGCCCTCCAATACTAAATTGGTGAACCCTTGATGCCTCAGAACATGTCCTTACAACCTATCCCTTCTTCTAGTCAAGTTGTGCCACAAATTTCTCTTCTCCCCAATTCTATTCAATACCTCCTCATTAGTTATGTGATCTACCCATCTGATCTTCAGCATTCTTCTATAGCACCACATTTTGAAAGCTTCTATTCTCTTCTTGTTTAAGCCATTTATCTTCCATACATGGCTACACTCCATACAAATATTTTCAGAAACGACTTCCTGACACTTAAATCAATACTCGATGTTAACAAATTTCTCTTCTTCAGAAACGCTTTCCTTGCCATTGCCAGTCTACATTTTATATCCTCTCTACTTCGACTATCATCAGTTATTTTGCTCCCCAAATAGCAAAACTCCTTTACTACTTTAAGTGTCTCATTTCCTAATCTGATTCCCTCAGCATCACCCGACTTAATTCAACTACATACCATTATCGTTGTTTTGCTTTTGTTGATGTTCATCTTATATCCTCCTTTCAAGACACTGTCCATTCCGTTCAGTTGCTCTTCCAGATCCTTTGCTGTCTCTGACAGAATTACAATGTCATCGGCGAACCTCATAGTTTTTATTTCTTCTCCGTGGATTTTAATTCCTACTCCGATTTTGCTTTTGTTTCCTTTACTGCTTGCTCAATATAGAGATTGAATAACATCAGGGATAGGCTACAACCCTGTCTCACTCACTTTCCAACCACTGCTTCCCTTTCATGTCCCTCGACTCTTATAACTGCCATCTGCTTTCTGTACAAATTGTAAATAGACTTTCACTCCCTGTATTTTACCCCTGCCACCTTCAGAATTTGAAAGAGAGTATTCCAGTCAACGTTGTCAAAAGCTTTCTCTAAGTCTACAAGATAAGTCGTAGAGTCAGTATTGCCTCATATGTTCCAGTATTTATACGGAATCCAAACTTATCTTCCCCGAGGTAGGCTTCTACTAGTTTTTCCATTCGTCTGTAAAGAATTAGCGTTAGTATTTTGCAGCTATGGCTTATTGAACTGATAGTTTGATAATTTTCACATCTGTCAACACCTGCTTTCTTTGGGATTGGAATTACAATATTCTTCTTGAAGTCTGACGGTATTTCGCCTGTCTCATACATCTTGCTCACCAGATGGTAGAGTTTTTGTCAGGACTGGCTCTCCCATGGCAGTCAGTAGTTCCAATGGAATTTTGTCTACTCCCGGGGCCTTGTTTCGACTCAGTGCTCTGTCAAACTCTTCACGCAGTATCCTATCCCCCATTTCGTCTTCATCTACATTCTCTTCTATTTCCACAATATTGCCCTCAAGTACGTCACCCTCGTATAGACCTTCTATATACTCCTTCCACCTTTCTGCTTTCCCTTCTTTGCTTAGAACTGGGTTTCCATCTCAGCTCTTGATATTCATACAAGTGGTTCTCTTTTCTCCAAAGGTCTCTTTAATGTTCCTGTAGGCATTATCTATCTTACCCCTAGTGAGATAAGCCTCTACATCCTTACATTTGTCCTCTAGCCATCCCTGCTTAGCCATTTTGCACTTCCTGTGGATCTCATTTTTGAGACGTTTGTATTCCTTTTTGCCTGCTTCATTTACTGTATTTTTGTATTTTCTCCGTTCATCAATTAAATTTAATATCTCTTCTGTCACCCAAGCATTTCTATTAGCCCTTGTCTTTTTACCTACTTGATCCTCTGCTGCCTTCACTATTTCATCTCTCAGAGCTACCCATTCTTCTACTACTATATTTCTTTCCCCCCATTCCTGTCAATTGTTCCCTTATGCTCTCCCTGAAACTCTGTACAACCTCTGGTTTAGTCAGTTTATCCATGTCCCATCTCCTTAAATTCCCACCTTTTTGCAGTTTCTTCAGTTTTAATCTACAGTTCATAACAAATAGATTGTGGTCAGAGTCCACATCTGCCCCTGGAAATGTCTTACAATTTAAAACCTGGTTCCTAAATCTCTGTCTTACCATTATATAATCTATCTGAAACCTGTCAGTATCTCCAGGCTTCTTCCATCTATACAACCTTCTTTTATGATTTCTGAACCAAGTGTTAGCTATGATTAAGTTGTGCTCTGTGCAAAATTCTACCAGGCGGCTTCCTCTTTCATTTCTTAGCCCCAATATATAGAAATGGCAATATTAAAAAAAAAGTTAAATTGAAACCATAACATAGGAAGTGTTGTGCTGGCAAAACAATTAGAAGATGCAACAAATCTACTAAAGACTTTTTTTTAATGCACACACCATCATTTTATTGTATTCTTGTTTATTTAATTATGACGTAGGTTTCAGCCTTTTATGTCATTTTCAAGTGATTGAGTTTATGCCATTAACATATATTGAAAGCCAGTTTTGAGCTGGATGCTTTGCAATATATGTTAATGAAATAAAATGAATCACTTGAAAATGGCACATAAAGCCAAAACCTAGGCCGTAATTAAATTAAATTGGTCTCCCTTTACAGTTTTTACCCCCCACACTTCCCTCCAATAGTAGCTTTGTGATCCCTGATGTCTCAATGTGTCCTATGAACTGATCCCTTCTTTTGGTCAAATTGTGCCACAAATTTCTTGTCTCCCCAATTCTGTTTGCTACCTCCTTGTTATTTACATGATTGACCCATCTAATCTTCAACATTCTTCTGGAGTGCTACGTTTTGAAAGCTTCTATTCTCTTTTTGTCTAGACTGTTTATTGTCCCCATTTCACATCCACACATGGCTACACGCCATACAAATCTTTCAGAAATGACATCCTAACACTTAAATCAATAATCAATCTCAACAAATTTCTTCAGAAGTGCTTTTCTCACTATTGCCACTCTACATTTTATATACTCTCCACTTTGGCCATCATCAGTAATTTTGCTTCCCAAATGGCAAAACTCATCTACTTTAAGTGTCTCATTTCGTAATCTGATTTTCTTAGCATTACCTCATTCAATTTGACTACATTCCATTATCCTTGTTTTGCTTTTGTTAGTGGTCATCTTATATTCTCCTTTCAAGACACTATCTATCCATTCAACTACTCTTCCAAGCCTTTTGCTGTCTGTGACAAAAGTACAATATCCCTGGCAAACCTCAAAGCTTTAGAGAAAAACTTTAATTCCTACTCCATGTTTTCCTTTGGTTTCCTTTACTCCCTGTTCAATGTACAGATTGAATAATATGAGGGATGTACAGATTGGATAACGTCAGGGATGCTACAACCCTGTCTCACTCCCTTCTCAACCACTGCTTATCTTTCATGACCCTCAAGTCTCATAACTGTCATTTGGTTTCTGTACAAGTTGCAAATAGACTTTCACTCCCTGTATTTTACACCTTCTTTCTTCAGAATTTCAAAGAGAGTTCTAGTCATTGTTATCAATAGCTTTTTCTAAGTCTATAAATGCTACAAACATAGGTTTGCCATTTCCTTAACAAACATCCTAAGTTGCAGGGTCAGTATTGTCTTGCATGTTCCTACAATTCTCCAGAAGTCACACTGATCTTCCCCAAGGTTGGCTTCTACCAGTTTTTGCATTCTCCTTTAAAGAATTCATGTCAGTATTTTGCAACCATGATTTATTAATCTGACAGTTTGGTAATTTTCACACCTGTCAGCAAATTTTCTTGAAGTCGGAGGGTGTTTTGCCTGTGTCATACATCTTGTCCATCACATGGAAGAGTTTTGTCATGACTGGCTCTCCCAAGACTATCAATAGTTCTGATGGAATATCTTCTATTCCCGGGGCTTTGTTTCAAATTCGATCTTTCAGAGCTCTGTCAAATTCGTGTCACAGTATTTTATCTCCCATCTTATATTCATCTACATCCACTTCCCTTTCTATAACATTCCTTTCACATTTATTTCCCTTGTGTTGATCCTCATATATGCTTTTCACCTTTCAGTTTTCCCATCTTTGCTTAGGACCGGTTTTACATCTGAGCTCTTGGTATTCTCTCTTCCCCAAAGACATCTAATTTTCCTGTAGATGGCATCTATCTTTTCCCTATGATATATGCTTTTAAATCCTTACATTTGGCCTCTAGCCATTCTTGCTTAGGCATTTTACAATTTCCATCAACCTCATTTTTTTAAATATTTGTATTCCCTTTCACATTTTTGCTGCATTTTTATATTTTCTCCTTTCATCAGTTAAATTTGATATCTCTTTTTTATACAAGCACTTCTACTAGGCCATGTTTTTTTACCTATTTTGCCCTCTACTTCCTTCACTATTTCATATCTTAAAGTTACCCATTCGTCTTCTACTGTATTTCTTTCCCCTTTTGTAGTCAACCACTGTCCAATGCTCCCTCAAACTCTCAATAACCTACAGTTCTCTTGTCTTATCCAGATATCATATACTTAATTTCTGACCTTTTTGCAATTTCCTCATTATTAATCTACAGTTCATAACCAATAAACTGTGGTCAGAGTCCACATCCTGGAAATGTCTTAGAATTGAAATTTGGTTCCTGAATCTCTGTCTTACCAATACGTAATCAGTCCGAAACATTCTGGTGTCTCCTCCACATATACAATTTTCTTTTATGATACTAAAACCAACTGTTAGGGATGATTAAATTATGCGCTGTGCAAAAATCTGCAAGGCGGCTTCCTTTTTCATTCCTTTCTCAGAGTCTATATTCACGTTATATATTTTCCTTCTCTTCCTTTTCATATCATCTAATCCCAGTCGCCATCACAATTAAATTTTCATGCTTTTTAACTATCTGAATGACTTCTTATATCTCTTCTTCACCTGCAGAGCTAGCTGGCATATAAACTTGTACTGTTGTGGTAGATGTGGGCTTCAGGGGTATCTTGGAGACAATAATAAATTCACTATGCTGTTCATAGTAATTTACCCACATTCCAATTTTCTTATGCATTATTGAACCTACTTGTGCATTACCCATATTTGATTTTGTATTTATAACCCTGTATTCATCTGCAACAAGAAGTCCTGTGCCTCCTGCCACCAAACTTGACTAATTCCCACCATCCATTCCTAACCATTTCCCTTTAAATTTTCTTAGCTTCTAACCAATTCAGGGATCTAACATTCCATGCTCCAATGTGTAGAATGCCAATTTTGTTTCTCCTGACGATGATATTCTCCCGGGTAATCACCACCTGGAGATCCGAATGGGGACTATTTTACCTTTGTAATATTTTACCCAAGAGAGTGCGATCATCATTTATCCGTACAGTAGAAAAAATTTCAGTTTAGTTTCTCCTTGTTTTCAGCTGGCTGCAGTACCTGCATAGCAATGCCATTGTGGTTGATGTTACAAGGGCAGATCAGTCAATTATTAGCACTAATGACCATGCAAATACTGAAAACCTTGCTGTCCCTCTTCAGAAACCTCAAGTTCATCTGGACTCTCAACAGATACCCCTCTGTTGTGACTGCACCTATGGTATGGCTACCTGTGTCACTGAGACACATAAGCCAACCCACCAATGGCAAGGTCTGTAGTTCATGGGGTGTTGGGGGATGGGGATAAGGGTGAGTTTGTATTACAACAGCCTTAATTTAATTCCATACTCTTTCCTTCAAATACAGGGTGGCGCACAAATTTGTTACCAATTGTTTCTTTCACAATTTACGATGCACATTAGATATCCCGCTGGGATCTCTACAGCAGTACCAGCAGAGCTTGGAAAAACAAATGAGTTACGAAACGGAATGTACTTCACGATACTGCCGCTAGGAGACTAGTAAGCAGCAATGGCTGACAATGGAAGACTGATGACACAGCAACGTTCGGCAATTGTGTTACTTTTTCATGAAATGAAAAGCCTTGTTGTGACTCAGAGGCATTTCTGACAACAGTTTAACACACGATGGGTCCCTTGCAAGAAGACCATCCACAGGCTGCACGATATATTTGTACAGGAAGGAACAGTATTGGAAGCGAAGTGATCTCGGCCTAAGCCTGTTTGTTCGCCGGAGAATACTGAAGCGGTACGAGTTGCTGTAGAGAGAAGTCCCGGGAAATTGTGTTGAAAGGCAGCAGTGCAACTGGGAATATCCAGACGCTCCGTTCAACGTATTCTTAAAAGTGACCTCCATATGTACCCATACAAGAGGACCTGTGCACAGAAGCTCACTGAAGAACACAAGCAGCAGAGAGTACTGTTTGCTCAGCGGGCAGAGGATAGGGAAGAAACTCTCAACAACATTTTGTTTTCAGACGAGGCGCATTTTAATTTAGACGGTGTGGTTAACAAACAAAATGTATGCTTTTGGGCCACTGAAAACCCACAAGTGCTTCATGAACGACAGCCGGCCGTTGTGGCCGAGCGGTTCTAGGCGTTACAGTCTGGAACCGCGCGACCGCTACGGTCGCAGGTTCGAATCCTGCCTCGGGCATGGATGTGTGTGATGTCCTTAGGTTAGTTAGGTTTAAGTAGTTCTAAGTTCTAGGGGACTGATGACCTCAGGAGTTCAGTCCCATAGTGCTCAGAGCCATTTAAACCATTTTTCATGAACGACAACATTATGCTCCAAGGATTACAGAGTGGGCAGCAATTTCCAGTCATGGACTTATTGGACCCTTTTTCTTTGAAGAAACTGTGAACAGCGAGCGTTATTTGAGCATGCTTTGCAATAGCTTCATTCCACAGCTTCTTGCTACTGCCTTGCCCTTCAACACGCAGTGGTTCATGCAAGATGGAGCAAGGACACATACTGCAAACACTGTGTTGGAGTTTTTACACGAGCACTTCGACAAGCGGATCATTTCACTCATGTTTCCAGGCTGCTTCAATGATGGACAAAATTGGCTCCCCAATAGTCCAGACCTCAATCCATGTGACTTTTTTCTTTGGGGGTACCTAAAGGAAAAACTTTTTCCGAAACGTCCACCTGATTTTTACTGTAGCTCAAAAGACTTATTCTTCAAGCTTGCAGTGAAATTACGGAAGCCATGTGCTGTACGGTAATCACTAACTTCAGTGTTCATTTGAAGGAAGTTAGGAAACGAAATGGTGGACATATTGAGCATGTGCTGAGTTAGAACAAATCTCCATGGACGGCTCTTCATTGTAGTATATGTTCCTTTCAGATTGTATTGACAATAAAGTTTATATTCAAAAACAAAATGGTAACACATTTCGTGCGCCACCCTGTATGTACTGCATTTGAAGATGACTATCTCTATGACAGGCATTCAAGATTCTACCATACTTCTATTTGAAATTTATATCATAGCCTCTGATCGGTATGAGGCACACAGTCCCATGAGCCATCTGCACTGGAAGATAAACAAGAATTCATTCCCCTTATCATGCCTCTCCACCCGATGGCTGCGCCACTTACCCCTCTCCTCCTCAAGTAAGTAGCCAACTTTACTTAAATCATGGCTGAATGCACCAATGTCAGTTAAAATAAGAAAACACACTCCTTGTAGAAGCCTTGAAGATCCAAGGGATGTCGACTGGCCACTATGTCATTTTCCTCCGGGCAGCATCGTGTGGATTCGGTATGGAGGAGCATGTGGTCAGCACACCACTCTCCTGGCCATTTTGCTGACTCCCCAGACTGTTGATCCACTGTATTTTTCATTTCAGCAGCTCCTCAGTTGCCATTATGAGGCTGAGAACCCCGTTCAACTCCTACCAAGTAAAAATCCTTGGCAGTACTAGGAATTGAACTTTGGTCTTCCACATGGCAGCAACCAATGCTAATCACTCAGTGATGGAGGCAGACCAGTTAAAATTAAGCACTTCTTAAAATATTACTATCTCTGAAAGTATCTCTGTTTGTTATTGAGCAGGAACATGACACCACTAACAATGAAACAGTCGGATCTGACATGTCACAACCTGCCATGAAGTTTTTAATACAGGAAGAATACATCTAAAGAAACACAATGTCACAATCTAAGCTGCTAAGACCAATTGCATTTTTATAAAATGCTGAAAACTGTTGAATTTACAGCTTACCATGCAGCTGCAAAAATGTACACCCCTGCTGTAGCTCTAGCAGACAGCACAGGCAAAACAAGCAGGAACATAGCCTCAATTGACTGCACATTGGTAAACAGATAATGTGGCCCAACATGATCATAATTTGTAAAGTAAATCTCAGTTTCTAGGGATAATTTCACTGACACAGTAGCTCAGAATTACTGTTTGCTCAAGTCTGCAATTCAATTAATATCAATAATATTTAGCAAATGCCCCTGCAGCATCTCTAAGTGTTAACAATGGAGAAAACACTGAATTAATTTTCTTTTGTGGTTTCTTTGTATACACTATGTGATCAAAAGTATCCGAACACCCCCAAAAACATACTTATTTCATATTAGGTGCATTGTGCTGCCATCTGCTGCCAGGTACTCCATATCAGCGACCTCAGTAGTCATGATACATCGTGACTGAGCAGAATCGGGCGATCTGAGGAATTCACGGACTTCAAATGTGGTCAGGTGATTGGATGTCACTTGCGTCATACGTCTGTATGCGTGATTTCCACGCTCCTAAACATCCCTAGGTCCACTGTTTCCTATGTGATAGTGAAGTTGAAACGTGAATGGACACTTACAACACAGAAGCACACAAGCTGACCTTGTCTGTTGACTGACAGACCGCCAACAGTTGAAGAGGGTCGTAATGTGTAATATGCAGACATCTATCCAATCCATCACACAGGAATTTCAAACTGCAAGTACTACGGCAGTTAGGTGGAAGGTGAGAAAACTTGGATGTAATGGTTGAGCAGCTGCTCATATGTCACACATCAAGCCAAACGATGCTTCGCTAGGTGTAAGGAGCGTAAACATTGGACGATTGAACAGTGGAAAAACGTTGTGTGGAGTGACGAATCACAGTACACAATGTGGCGATCCGAAGGTAGGGAGTTGCTATGGCAAATGCCCAGTGAACGTCATCTGCCAGAGTGTGTAGTGCCAACCGTAAAATTTGGAGACGGTGGTGTTGTGGTGTGGTTGTGTTTTTCATGGAGTGGGTTTTGTTTTGCGTGGCACTATCACAGCACAGGCCTATATTGATGTTTTAAGCACCTTCTAGCTTCCTACTGTTAAAGTGCAATTCAGGGATGGCGATTGCATCTTTAGTTCTCTTTGCTGATGATACAAGTATAGTAATCACACCTGAGAAACAAGAATTAACTGGTGAAATTGTCAATACTTTCTTTCAGAAAATTACTAAGTGGTTCCTTGTAAACGGACTCTCACTGAATTTTGATAAGACACAGTACATACAGTTCCGTACAGTGAATGGTATGACGCCATCAATAAATATAGACCTTAATCAGAAGCATATAGCTAAGGTAGAATATTCCAAATTTTTAGGTATGTCCATTGATGAGAGATTAAATTGGAAGAAACACATCTGCTGAAACGTTTGAGTTCAGCTACTTATGCAATAAGGGTCATTGCAAATTTTGGTGATAAACATCTTAGTAAATTAGCTTACTACGCCTATTTTCAGTCATTGCTTTCATATGGCATCATATTTTGGGGTAATTCATCACTGAGGAATAAAGTATTTATTGCACAGAAGCGTGTAATCAGAATAATAGCTGGAGTCCACCCAAGATCATCCTGCAGACATTTATTTAAGGATCTAGGGATATTCACAGTAGCTTCTCAGTATATATACTCTCTTATGAAATTTGTTATTAACAACCAAACCCAATTCAAAAGTAATAGCAGTGTGCATAACTACAATACTAGGAGAAAGGACGATCTTCACTATTCAAGATTAAATCTAACTTTGGCACAGAAAGGGGTGAATTATACTGGCACTAAAGTCTTTGGTCACTTACCAAATAGTATCAAAAGTCTGACAGATAACCAACAAGTATTTAAGAAGAAATTAAAAGAATTTCTGAATGACAACTCCTTCTACTCCATAGAGGAATTTTTAGATATAAATTAAGAAAAAAAATATTAAAAAAATAAAAAAAAATAAAAATAAAAAAAAACAAAAAAATAAAGTTGTTATATTAACTTAAATATGTTGTTAAATTAACCTAATTGTGTCATGTATTGGAAAATTCGACTCATTCCACATCATTACGAAATATCGTATTCATGATCCATGGAACTAGTATTAATCTAATCTAATCTAATCTAATCTAATCAACACGATCGAGGACCTGTTCATTATGCACGACCTGTGGCGGAGTGGTTACACGACAATAACAACCATGTAATGGAATGACCTGCACAGAGTCCTGACCTGAATCCTACAGAACACGTTTGGGATGTTTTGGAACGCAGACTTCGTGCCAGGCTTCACCGGCCAACGTCGATACCTCACCTCAGTGCACCAGTCCTCTAAGAATGGGCTGCCATTCCCCAAGAAACCTTCCAGCACCTGACTGAACGTATGCCTGCGACAGTGAAAGATATCATCAAGGCTAAGGGTGGGCCAACACCACATTGAATTCCAGCATTACCGATGGAGGGCGCCACAAACTCTAAAGACATTTTCAGCCAAGTGTCCGGATAGTTCTGATCACATAGTGTATGTGTGCTAATAGCACCCGTCTTTGTGCACGCTCAAGAATTGACAGTAATGCGGTATCCAATTAACGTTTTCAACCTCACAAAGATAAAATAAGAAGAAAGTGGTTTGCAATCAAATTCACTTACTTTTCTTTAGGACCTACATATCTGTTATTTATTAGTTAATTTCTTTGACATTCAGTCGAATGATGTCGACAATTTATTCGAAATTGTGGAAACTGCTTGTGAGAGTCAATGCACCAATACCAGTACCGAGGGAAATCTACAAGAGTAGGCACTCTGAATCGTGAGAGAGGTGACCATTACAGATTTCTGGGTTTCTTTGACCTGGTTAAATAGATCCAGACAATTATACAAAAAAGGAAATTGCAAAATTACGAAGTTGACTTAAAATAAACAAGTAGAGAAGTCATTAATAGGTCATACTAAAGACAAATGCAGTAGCTTCTTGTTATTATTAATACTGCTGTGCATAAAGCCAATCACTTAGGTTTCGTGCATGAACAGCATGCAAATGCACCTTATCATTTCGAGCAAAAAAAGAAGACAGAGTTGCTTTATACAGTCAATAAATGCCATGACACATTAGTGTATAAAATGCCAGTTATATGTATCTGCTGATTACTGTTTCTGCAGCTTCACATCTGTCTGTAGGATCCCAAGTAAAGTTAGCGAAAAAGATTTAAAAAAGGACTGTTTAGTTACAAGAATCCTTGAACTGACGTACCAAAATCCGGAAAAATTGGAGAGAATAATTTTAAATACTACACTTGAATAATATTCTCACCAGTTGAAGAAAATAATTCATTGTTTTTGTTGGACTCTTGATCCGGACATAACGGCACCTGTGTCCATAAGCCAGGCACAAAAACACTATTATTCCAACTTCGATTCCACCCAAACTAACAGTGTGATTCAGTCGACCAATAAAGAAATTTTTCGATAGTATAAAGCATTTTTCAGAACGTTGTTGAACAATATAATTTCTGATAGCTGTTTGTTATTTCAGGTTTAGCAGCGTAACAATATTGTTAAAGTCATTTGCACAGTGTCGGTTTGCAGCACAATATGTAGAACAATGGACGCGACAATTTCTTAGTCGATCCCAAATATGTGTAAACAAAACTAGCAATTACCGTGAAGTGCATGAATGCATTAATTTTGCTTTCTGTAAGGAAAATGTTGTTTCCATCATCTAATACATACTTCGCACTTTTGTGACGACTACAGTGAATAAACAAGGAACTACAGTGAAGAGCCAAAGAAACTGGTACACCTGCCTAATACTGTGTAGGGTCCCCGCGAGCACGCAGAAGTGCCAAAACACGACGTGGTATGGACTCCACTAACATCTAAAGTAGTGCTGGACGGAACTGACACCATGAATTCTGCATGGCTGTCCATAAATTCGGAAGAGTACGAGGGGGTGGAGATCTCTTCTGAGCAGCACGTTGCACGGCATGCAAAACACGCTGAATAACATTCATGTCTGGGGAGTTTGGTGGCCATAGAAAGTGTTTTAACTCAGAAGAGTTGCTGGAGCCATTCTGTAGCAATTCTGAACGTGTGGGGTGTCGCATTGTCCTGCTGGAATTGCCCATGTCCGTCGGTAGCACAATGGACATGAATGGATGGAGGTGATCAGACAGGATGCTTACGTACGTATCACCTATCAGTGTCGTACGTAGACGTATCAGGTCCCGTATCACTCCAACTACACACGCCACACACCATTACAGAACCTCCACCGGCTTGAACAGTCCTATGCTAAAGTGCAGGGTCCATGGATTCATGAGGTTGTTTCCATACCCATACACGTCCACCAGCCCAATGTCGGTGTTGACGGGCCCAGGCGAGGCGTAAAGCTTTGTGTCGTCCAGTCATCAAGGATGCACTAGCGGGCCTTCGGCTCCGTAAGCCCATATCGATGATGTTTTGTCTAATGGTTCGCACGCTGACACTTGTTGATGGCACAGCATTGGAATCTGCAGCAATTTGTGGAAGGGTTGCACTTCTGTCACGTTGAATGATTCTTTTCAGTCATCGTTGGTCCCATTCTTGCACCAATTTTTTCCACAGCAGTGATGGAGATCTGATGTTTTACTGGATTCCTGATATTCATGGTACATTCATGAAACAGTCGTACGGAAAATCCGCACTTTATCGCTACCTCGGAGATGCTGTGTCTCATCGCTCGTGGGCCGATTATAACACCACGTTTAAACTTACTTAAATCTTTATAACCCGCCATTGTAGCAGCAGTAACAGATCTAGCAACTGCGCTAGACACTTGTCTTATATAGGTGCTCCCGACCGCGGCGGCGTATTCTCCCTGTTTACATTCCTCCATATTTAAGTACGCACGCTTATACAAGTTTCTTTGGCACTTCAGTGTACTTCATTGTCAGTAAAACATACATTATTCAAAAAGTATCGTAAGAACTGTGCTACAGGAATTTTTATAAAATATTTCATGTTAATGACTTAAAGCTTCAACTGATGAGAGTTACCTGTAATGAACGTAATACACTGCCTTGATTGTATTTTCTCTGCCAGTCGCTCGTGGAACAATTACATCTGTAACAATTTAGCTGTCGATATGAACCGCAGGTTATTTAAAAAAAACTAGCAAAATGAGAGATTTTTTTGATATGGTTTAAGTGGTTAAAATTGCAAGTGTGCACTTTGGACTTTGTGCAACATTCTCGTCATGTTGAGTCCCCTTATTTGCCGGATTGTGCTATAGGCAAGGGCTGAACAAACTGATGTTACGAACTGTTCTTCATGCAGCAAAACTTAGTAACTTCAATTTTTTTTAAAAAATATTTGCAGTGCGACTCAAAAATTAAAATTTTTGCATTAGATTTCTTTGGGTGTATTCTTCCTATGTGAAAAATATCAAGGTCGGTCTCAACGTGTCGGACTGAACCATTCCCTTATGAGAAACTCTTAATGTTTGTTGACATATTTGGATTCAGCACAACTTAGGGGAATGGAGCCGGGAAACGTCGACAGCCGCCGTTATTCGACAGGTGACTACCCTGCCATTTTATCATTTGCTTGAGTGTATCGCAGGATCGGTCTGACCAAACGGGAAGCGTTGAGAGACTAACACCCTCCTGACGAAAAATTCTTGTCACAAAAGAAGTCCATTGTCACTTGTTATTGCAAATCTGTTTGTGGAAGGCTTCGAGGAACATGCCTTGGAGTCAACGGCTTTGAAACCTCGCGTTTTTTTTTTTTCATATATGTAGACGATACTTCTGTTGTTTGGCGCCGGCCGAAGTGGTCTAGGCGCTACAGTCTGGAAATGAGCGACCGCTACGGTCGCAGGTTCGAATCCTGCCTCGGGCATGGGTGTGTGTGATGTCCTTAGGTTAGTTAGGTTTAAGTAGTTCCAAGTTCTAGGGGACTGATACCCTCAGAAGTTAAGTCCCATAGTGCTCAGAGCCATTTGAACCATTTTTTGTATTGGCTCATGGCGGTGAGAGAATTCGAACGACTTCTTAGAACGCCCGAATACAACCACCGGAATGCTCATTTCACGATGAAGGTGGATGATTTGGAGAGATCATCTAATATTACTTCTATACAACTCGATTGATTGATGCATATTTTCACTCGACTTTTGCTCTCGCCATTCTGTAATTATTTTTTCTTAAACACAGGTAAACAGTAATGGAGAAAGTCCATCTCCCTGACTAACACCAGTCTTTATATCAATTCACCAATTTCAGGATCTAACTGTTCTTGAGCTCGATCAAGTAAACATTGCGAGAGAACTGTGTGTTTGACAGGGAGAAGAAAGATTCCTTGGTAATTATTAACGCCGGATCTATCCCATTTTTTATGCAGTGGATGAATTAGGGCAGTTTTCCAGTCCTCAGGTATTTTTTCAGTTTGTCAGATATGTCCTATTAGTAGAGTGATCTCTTTTGTAGTGTTAGGGCCATCAGATTTCAGTAGTTCTCCAATTATCCCGTCTTCCCCGGATGCTTTATTGTTTTTAAGTCTCTGAATCTGTTTCGTTATTTCGATTTCGTCAGGTTTTTTAGAGTTAGGATTGGTGTTATTACTATGCAGTGGTAGGAATTTATTCGTTGGTTCTGGACAGTTTAATTTTTCAAAATAATTAGCATTGATAATTTCATATATTCAATTCATTTCATATTTCACATACAGTAGCGGAAATCGCTGCAAAGGCATGAAGATCTGTAGGAATGTTAACAATGTCGGTTGGAATAGTTCCGCATAGTGTATATGCAATAGTATGAGATCCAGTATACCGACAAATGCGGTCAAATGGTATCGGATTTTATTTCAGTAGTACAGTATATAACAAGACACCAACGATTCATGTAGTAGAGGGCGGAAAGGCGGTCGGAACCATGCGGTGTTAGTGTGTGTTTACGTATCTTTACTAGTGGTATGGAGCAGACACCGTTAGTGACAGTGTACCTAGAACGTGATTGTGACACTGCTACACGGAAAACAGTTGTCATGTGATAAAAAAGCATAAGTCGGTGCGCACAAGGAAATGGGACTCTCTAATAGTGAAATCGCCAAAAGTTGAACCGTTCGAGTAGAGTCGCTGACAATTCCGTTACATTGCGTGCACGATATGGTCACAACGGATTATATGGACAAAACAGAAAATCACCTAAGACGTTGAAACGGCTACTTTTGTGCAAAGCAAGGGTCACAAACCGTTGCTCTTTTAAACTTGTTGCTCATTTATTGCTGCCAGTAACTGCCAGAAGTGCACAACATATTTTGTCATAATGACAAACATCTTGCATTCAAGAGACGACTGCAGAAACCTGCCCTAACATCCGGACATAAATGGGCTAGATGGAAAAACATGTCATGGACTTCAGAATGTGATCTTCAGTGATGAGAAGTTTAATTTTAGATGGGCCGAATGGATGTCAGCACTATTGGCGCGATGTTAGAGCAGAGCAGGAGGTAAGAATGAACAGAAATTTGGTGGTGGAAGTGTTAAAATTTGGACAACTTTCCGCACTGAATGTAAAACACACACTGCGTGGCTGAACACTAGAATCAATTCTAACACGTATACCGCGATGCTAGAGACACAATTGATTCGAATGTAGGAGAACTTAGGAGACGAAAGTCTAATGTTTCAACAACCTCTTTAATTATTGTTATTAAACACTGACCTACAGAATTTTCCCTGACAAAGACAACTCCAACTTAACCTATTCATTTATTACCCACAATATACAAGCCCAACGCAATATGACTGCTATACATTGACAACATGACTTCCAGTGATTAACACAAAAGAATGACCCTGAATTGTAGGAAATCCTAACAATAATACAAATCCAAAAAATATGAAATTAAAGAAATATGAAACTACCTCCGACTCTGTTAATTGCCTAAACTCGTTTCAGTTACAAATCTCAACAGTGAAACCCCTATTCTTTTTCGTAAGTCACTTACCTCACAGAAAATCTTAATAACAAGAACTACAAAAAGTAGCAACTACAGCCAGCTAAATAAAAAGACTCTAACTACTATAGACTCTAACTACTAGGAGACATATAGTTAGCGAAAGAAAGATTTTGTTGAAGAGCAAACAATGTATTTAGAAGATTTCACCTTATTCATGTGACATCCAGTTCCAAAAATTAAATAGTTGTCAATAATTCCACTGCGCAAACGCTATCGACCAAACATCAATCATCATACATTTCCTTGTATATCTTCCTATAAAGACATCATTTCATCTCACTTCACAAAGCATTTCCTACCAACACAGAGTCTCCACTAAGAATATCACGTCCATACACTTTCCTATCAGCTCGCTAACTACTATAGTCCGTCCAACCTCAGAATCTCTTGCCCAGGGCGCAGAGCGCTTTCAGCGATATTAACACAGTCTATAGCGCTGCCAACATACAAACATGCTACTTACAATACATCTATGCAAGTTTCTGCTACAGCAAAAAAGTGGTCTGAAGATAAAGATATCGATTTCATGCCCTGACCTGAACTTAGCCCGTATCTGTAAACCCAAGGGAAACCTTTGGGGAGCACTCGCAAGGCATATTTATTTGCATGTATGGCAGTCTGAGGCTGTAAGTAAGGTGCAAAGAGCTACGCGAGAAGAGTGGGCGACAATTTCACTGAAAGAACTACAAACCCTAACAAAATCAATGCTGAAGAGAGTTTTTGAGATAATTGGGAAACACACAGGTTGGACAAAGTGCTAACGATGCAATAACACAATAGGATAGTGAATGCCTTTAAACCAGTTCCCACCCAGAAAATGCAAACGCCTTATTTTGTTACTGGTGTTATGAAAGAAACTCTGTAAGTGTGTCGTGACTGTTTATGTCTAATATGTATCTACTACATTTTCTATGCCTACTACTTTGTCCACCCCTGGTAGCTAAGTGGTCAGCGCGACGGAATGTCATACCTAACGGCCCGGGTTCGATTCCCGGCTGGGTCGGAGATTTTCTCCACTCAGGGACTGGATGCTGTGTTGTCCTTATCATCATCATTTCATCCCCATCGACAGGCAAGTCGCCGAAGTGGCGTCACCTCGAAAGTCTTGCACCAGGCGAATCGTCTACCCGATGGGAGGCCCTAGCCACACGGCATTCCCATCTACTACTTTCATAATAATTTGATACATGTATGCTTCAGGCACTGTCCTATTACCGGAATGAAATTTTCTCTCTGCAGCAAAGTATGCGCTGATATCAAACTTCCTGGCAGATTACAACTGTATGCCGGACCGAGACACTAACTCGGGACGTTTGCCTTTCGCAAGCAAGTGCTCTAGCAACTGAGCTACCGAAGCACGACTCACGCCCCGTCCTCACAGCTTTACTTCTGCCAGTATCTCGTCTCCCACCTTCCAAACTTCACAGAAGCTCTCCTGCGAAACTTGCAGAACTAGTTGCAGTTGGTAGAGCACTTGCCTGCGAAAGGCAAAGGTCCCGAGTTAGTGTCTCGGTCCGGCACTCAAGTTTTAATCTGCCAAGAAGTTTCAGGTCAGCGCACATTCCGCTACAGAGTGAAAATTTCATTATGGTAATAATACAGTGTCTGAAGTATACATGTATCGAATTATTGTTGAAGTCGTAGTACAAGACATAAACAACACGAAAGTCGAGGGTAGCAAGAGGAGAACCGCACGGGAAATGGCGCGGAGAAGTCCTCGGACGTTGGCGCGCTGGGTACACACAGACTGCGCCCGTGAACTCGGCTCCAGTCCACCACCAGCAATGGAACCAGAATGAGATTTTCACACTGCAGTGGAGTGTGCACTAATATGAATCTTCCTGCCAGATTAAAACTGTGTGTCGGACCGAGACTCGAACTCGGGACCTTTGCCTTTCGCGGGCAAGTGTTCTACCATCTGAGCTACCCAAGCACTACTCACGCCCTGTCCTCACAGCTTTACTTCTGGTTCGCAGGAGAGCTTCTGTAAATTTTGGAAGGTAGGAGACGAGGTACTGGCAGAAGTAAAGCTGTGAGGACCGGGGCGTGAGTCGTGCTTGGGTAGCTCAGATGGTACAGCATTTGTCCGCGAAAGGCAAAGGTCCCGAGTTCGACTCTCGGTCCGGCACACAGTTTTAATCTGCCAGGAAGTTTCATATCAGCGCACACTCCGCTGAAGAGTGAAAATCTCACTCTGGAAATATCCCCTAGGCTGCGGCTAATCCATGTCTCCGCAATATCCTTTCTTTCAGGAGTGCTAGTTCTGCATGGTTCGAAGGAGAGCTTCTGTAAAGTTTGGAAGGTAGGAGACAAGGTACTGTCGGAAGTAAAGCTGTGAGGACCGGGCGTGGGTCGTGCTTGGGAAGCTCAGATGGTAGAGCACTTTCCCGCGAAAGGCAAAGGTCTCGAGTTCGAGTCTCGGTCCGGCCCACAGTTTTAACCTGCCAGGAAGTTTCACCAGCAATGGAAGGTGAAGCTTTGACAATGCCAGCCAATCGTGCTGGCGAAACGTCAGAAAAATCAGCAGACGAACGTCGGCCGAAGAACCCGAGACAGAAGCTAACAGGCAGTTTGTCAACAACTGGCCACAAAAGCCTTCACAATTTTGTACACTGCATGCTATTAGGTGCTGAAAATTGCCTCCTTGTGCTTCAGTGAACTTTTGCGCGCGCCATAACATGTTGACACGTACCTTTGCCCAATTCTGCCGCATTAGTTCTCAAAATATCTCTACGAATGTTGTCCTCCAAGTACTATGACGTTATTGGGTCATTTGCGCACGCTTTTCCTTTTAGACTGCACCGCAGATAAAAGTCACAAGTGATTAGGTACGGCAAACGCAACGGCTTCAATCCTTTGCCGATAGTCCTTTCTGCTGTGTATCTTTCACGAATTCGTGACACTGACTCGCGTTAAGTGTGAAGTGTCGCCCCATTCCTGTTGAAATACAGCATACGCACAATGATGGGGAGGGGGGGTCAACTATGCGTAAGATTCCTCAAGTATTCGCATATACACAGCAGTGTTTATTGTTGTTTCGAAAAATATGGGACACACAATCAGACATGATATCACGGCAAACCACACTCCCATTTTTTCACGGGAAAGAAGTCCTTCTCTAATCGTATAGTGATTGTTTGTTGACCAGTGTCTGGTGTTCTGGGTGTTCAAATGTCCTGTCAGACGGAACCAGGCTTCATCACTCATGAAACACAACAGCGAATGTAGCATTCCACTCTCAAATGTCTGACATAACCACGTTCAGTAACTCGCACGTTTTGCCTTATCTTCCTCCTTCAGTACTTGGACTCATGTCATTTTGTAGGGCTTCTTCCCTATACGGTGTGTAAGACATTGGCAAGACCTCCGCGAAACGTTCACTTCTTCCGACAGTTAACGTGTCGACTTCTTTGGATTCTGCAACATTCGTGCTCCAATATCCGCGATCATAGTGGGTTACGAACGGACGGGCTCGATTCCTTTCTGTAGTACGCTAAAAAATTCTGTATATTGATCTCTACTGGTATGGAAACAGCAGGAATCTTCTTTGCAAAAACGTCCCGGGTTTCCGTAAATGAATCGGTAGCCAGGCACGCCTCCACTATCGCTATTCTTTCTTGAAAAGGATACATCTTGCTGAGATATTTACTTCACACGTCTTAACCAAAATGCAACGGCCTTCGTACTGACAGTACAAAACGTAGTGGCAACAGCTTTGAAACAATAGACGACAATTGGTGGGCGTCAGGGAACAATCAATGACTAGGGGCGATTCTTCATCCACCACCCTGTAGAATGTTGTTACTGTGGCTGAAAAAATGGTACATTTTCTGCTGTTTCATGAGAAGTGTCTTAAAACAATTCTTTTTGGCACAAAGCATAGAACAGTTCACACTCTGAGGCAGAACAGAACTCAAGGCAAATCTTACATCTTCCCTCAGGCCAATGACCAAAACTGTCGTTATCGTAAATCATTAACTGGCACAGGAGCTGCAGTTTTCTTCTTCTCCTTCTTCTTCTCGACTGATTGTCGATCCAGTGAAGGGCTACCAGGCTTTCTTTTCTCAGAAAACGTCAGTCCATTTGCAATGTTCCAGGTAAGAATTCGCTAACACTTTTGTATAATGACTCACCTTCGAGGCTCTCTCCTTCCATTCATAAGTGCGAGGCTAATCCCAAAAGTAAGGTCTATTGTTTTTTATAAGTACATAGCCCTGTTTATTTCTGCAATGGTTTACATCAGTTTACAGCTTGAACATTTAGCTATTTTTCGACATAATCACCAGTTCTGTCGATGCATTTTTGTAGACGCTGAGGCAGTTTTTGTATGCTCATGTCATACCAGCTCGCCGCCATGCTGTTCAGAAAGTTATTAAACTCTTCTTTCACCTCGTTGTCGGAGCTGAATCGCTGGGACCACAATTAACGCTGACAGGTACTGTGAGACTCTGAAAAAATTCAAACGGGCAATTTAGAGCCGGAGAAGAGGAATGTTGAGCAAGGGCGTACACATTCTCCAGGACAATGCTCGCCCACACATCGATCGGCAAACCGTTGCTCTCCTGCAACAGTTTCAGTGGAACATAATCACCCACCCACCCTATAGTCGTAACTTGGCACCCAGTTCCCTAGGTTAAAAGAACATTTGGCTGGAAAGCGATTCAGCTCCGACTTCGAGGTGAACGAGGAGTTTCATAACTTTCTGAACAGCATGGCGGCGAAGTGGTATGACGTGGGCATACATAAACTGCCTCAGCGTTTACAAAAAAGCATCGACAGAAATGGTGATTATGTCGAAAAATAGCTAAATGTTCAAGCTGTAAACTGATGTAAACCATTGCAGAAATAAACAGGTCTATGTACTTATAAAAAAATAGGAGATCTTACTTTTGGGATTACCCCCGTAGTTACCGTTGCACTGGATAAATCAGTGCCGCAAAATCGAAAGCAACTTCTACACCAGCGACTGACGCCACGGAATATAAATATCTAAGGAGTGAGCATTCGGATGCGCAGAAGAACAAGAATTTTGTCCGCAACATTTCCTGTACCTCAAGTCACGTGATTTTGGGACGGCGCATTGTAGCCCGTGAGGCGCTTGAGTGTTAATACTTTGCTGCTACAGACAGAAGATACTTTCAGAAGTACCCTGAAACTTTGTACAAGCGTTTTACAGACATGTTAACACTTTGACATCAGGAACTGAAGTTCGCTTACACATGTGAAGAGCGATAGTGTTGTGTTCTTCGCCACAGTCGCATAGCTCAGATTGCACTGTATTTACGTTTATCTATAACGGGATATGAAGTGACAGCTGACAGTATATTTTTACGTTTTCTGTTGCATTTATTCATTTTTTCGAACCTCTGTTCTCGTTAATTACGTTACAGTGACATTGTAAACGTCGCCGAAGACTAACGAAAAAACAGAGGATTTGGAACTACGAAATTGGTGCAGTAATTAGCACCACCTGCTTGACCATTATTATTTTCAGTTTTTCTTTATTTACCCTTACGCTTTTACAGACAAGTACAATATCTATTACATTTTTTTTCCATCTCAACAGAAAAGCAAAACCTCACACTATGCACAAAAAGGTACAGGATCAATGCTCGAATTTTGGAGTATTAAAGAATTTCAGACACCAACTTCTTTTACGTTTTCTATTGCACTGATTCATATCTCGAAACGGTTCGCATTAATTACATTACAATGACACTACAAGCCTAGAGAAAACTGTCTCATGCAGAAATACTTAAATACACACAAGCGTTTGAGAACCTGCATCAATTGGAGGAAATTAATTAGACTGTCATTTATAAATTTTATCTGCGTGTGGAGACAGCACCAATAAGCATACATTGGCTGCCAGTTTACTCAAACACACTTGCAAATTTATCTAGCAGTTGTCTGGTAAACACATGGCTATAAAATCGCACAAATTATCTCAACAATACAAGACTTTAAATACCATGCCCTAATAATTTTCAACAAACAAAATGCCCCATACTAGTATGACCGGGGCAAGAATAGGCGGCCGACTAGGCCAGCAAAATTTTAGGGGCGGCAAAGGCGGAAAAAGTAATTTCAAATCAAGCAGCGGAAAGATTGAGTAAATGATGAGAAAAACTGAATAGAGGAAAAGTTTTAACACCGAATCGTTTTCTAAGGCATACTGAACTGTCACTTACTAAGTACTTACTCTGACGAAAGTAAACACAATGGCTCCACCTGTCTCAAAACTAAAGTAGCCGCTACTGAGTACCAACCGGAAACAGACATTATTTTTATTGATCCATTTTGAAAGAAACATGACCTTGATTTGCCTATGGCGAACGTTGGAGCCGTGAAAGAAAATGGGTGTTGAAAAAGATGAGATTTATTCCTCATTCTAAAAATATTTCAGTTAAAACGGAAAGAAAATAATTCCACAATAATCCAGATGACCTAGTTTGATGGTTCGGCATGCCTCCCATGAGTAAAGCATAATTTCTAAATTCAGGGAAAAATTCATCACACCAGAAAATAATTTTTATTAGTCCATTTTATTGCAATGAAATAAAACAAGTAATTGAGACCAGATTTGGTTGTACTGGTATATTCAGTTGAGTTCAAGTTTAAAATGTTCAGCACATTCTTCCTATATGAATTATTTAGGGAAATTTCAAAAACTGAGGACGAAAAAACGAATTTGAGGATATTTGTTGCCCTCAATCAATTTTTTAATGATTAAAAGTATAATAGGAGATTTGCATTGTTATACTGCTGGATGTTGGCGGAGTTGATGAAAAAGGGGGGGGAGGGGGGAGATATCGTGGAGACCGAAGGTAGTATAAGTAGTATAAAAGAGGGGGCATCATTTTTCAATTTTCCCCTAGGGTGGCAAAACACCTAGCAACGGCCCTAAGGCCGAGCGAGGTGGCGCAGTGGTTAGCACACTGAACTCGCATTCGGGAGGACGACGGTTCAATCCCGCGTCCGGCCATTCTGATTTAGGTTTTCCGTGATTTCCCTAAATCGCTTCAGGCAAATGCCGGGATGGTTCCTTGGAAAGGGCACGGCCGATTTCCTTCCCCATCCTTCCCTAATCCGAGCTTGTGCTCCGTCTCTAATGACCTCGTTGTCGACGGGACGTTAAACAGTAATCTCCTCCTCCCAACGGCCCTAAATACGGCATTTACAATTATACAGTACTTCTGTTATACATACCTATGAAAAGTAAATGGTCTTCCTTTCACACGCTTCTCTTTACATCTGTAGTAACGAAAATATTGCACCAAAGCTGTTACTAAAGCTCAAATGCGCAAAAATATATATAACAATACGAATACGTGTAATAATAAAGTTTTGGTATTATCACGAACTGTAGACGAGCAACGTCGCCTCAAAGTCACGTGACTAGCCCCGTTTGTGGTAGACCACATGTGCAGCACACTACACTCACTCCATAGATATACCGAGTGGATATACGTAATTAGACTTTCCCTGTTTAAAACGTTATAACACAATAACTAATTACCGTGCGGGTACCAAACTTGATAGCATTTATGTCCAGAATATTGGATGCATGATCTCCATGTTTCACAGCGCCACCGTCCAGTTCCAACTATAGCCACCAGGTGCCGTGATCACTCATCGTGATTCATAGTCTCACACACATGACCAGTCGCAGTGCACTAGTTGACGTGTCAACATCGGCTTGGACAAAAGGAGCAGGGCATTATTGGAGTAGCTCTATTATTAAAACAACGGTAATACTGCAGATGCAGTTCGAAAACATCGCCAACTGAAAGGATTACAGAAGCGTCATCTCTCTCCTCCTGCAGTGCTGAGGATGGGAATCAATTGGAGAACTGGGCGTCGCTCCGGGAGTAGGCCCACGGCAGGTTGCACCACAGGTGGTTGATGAAATCGTTGTTGCTATGGAAGGCAACGCTGTGCGCAATTCCCGATCGTAAGGCAGTGTTTCGGGGTAGCGTCTTTGATTCATAATCAAAACGTCTTCGATCCCGGGTTCCAATCGCGCCGCCGCTTAACTTTTGATTAATAATCAGCATTGGCGGCCGAAGACTTCCGGTATAAGAAGTCACCCTCATTCTGCCAACGGCCTTGTCAAAGAGGGCGGAGGAGAGGACAGAGGTTCAGGGGAGGGAAACTGCCACTAAAGGCAGAAGAATCAGTAACGATCAACGGCATGAGGATGCAGAAGGCAATGGAAACCACTCGATTAAAGACATGTAACATGTATCCACAGGACATGTGGCCAGTAATTGAAGAAGTGTCATGATGATCTCTCCATTGGCAAAAGATTCTGGAATAGTCCCCCATTCGGATCTCGGGGAGGGGACTGCCAAGCGGGAGGTTACCATGAGAAAAAGATTGAATAATCAACGGAAGGATAACGTTCTACGAGTCGGGGCGTGGAATGTCAGAAGCTTAAACGTGGTAGGGAAACTAGAAAATCTGAAAAGGGAAATGCAAAGGCTCAATCTAGATATAGTAGAGGTCAGTGAAGTGGAAAGAAGACAAGGATTTCTGGTCAGATGAGTATGGAGTAATATCAACAGCAATGGTATAAAAGGAGTAGAATTCGTTATGAATAGGAAGGTAGGGCAGAGAGCGTGTTACTACGAACAGCTCAGTGACACGGTTGTTCTTATCAGAGTCGACAGCAAACCAACACCGACAACTATAGCTCAGTTATACTCTCCTGGAAATGGAAAAAAGAACACATTGACACCGGTGTGTCAGACCCACCATACTTGCTCCGGACACTGCGAGAGGGCTGTACAAGCAATGATCACACGCACGGCACAGCGGACACACCAGGAACCGCGGTGTTGGCCGTCGAATGGCGCTAGCTGCGCAGCATTTGTGCACCGCCGCCGTCAGTGTCAGCCAGTTTGCCGTGGCATACGGAGCTCCATCGCAGTCTTTAACACTGGTAGCATGCCGCGACAGCGTGGACGTGAACCGTATGTGCAGTTGATGGACTTTGAGCGAGGGCATATAGTGGGCATGCGGGAGGCCGGGTGGACGTACCGCCGAATTGCTCAACACGTGGGGCGTGAGGTCTCCACAGTACATCGATGTTGTCGCCAGTGGTCGGCGGAAGGTGCACGTGCCCGTCGACCTGGGACCGGACCGCAGCGACGCACGGATGCACGCCAAGACCGTAGGATCCTACGCAGTGCCGTAGGGGACCGCACCGCCACTTCCCAGCAAATTAGGGACACTGTTGCTCCTGGGGTATCGGCGAGGACCATTCGCAACCGTCTCCATGAAGCTGGGCTACGGTCCCGCACACCGTTAGGCCGTCTTCCGCTCACGCCCCAACATCGTGCAGCCCGCCTCCAGTGGTGTCGCGACAGGCGTGAATGGAGGGACGAATGGAGACGTGTCGTCTTCAGCGATGAGAGTCGCTTCTGCCTTGGTGCCAATGATGGTCGTATGCGTGTTTGGCGCCGTGCAGGTGAGCGCCACAATCAGGACTGCATACGACCGAGGCACACAGGGCCAACACCCGGCATCATGGTGCGGGGAGCGATCTCCTACACTGGCCGTACACCACTGGTGATCGTCGAGGGGACACTGAATAGTGCACGGTACATCCAAACCGTCATCGAACCCATCGTTCTACCATTCCTAGACCGGCAAGGGAACTTGCTGTTCCAACAGGACAATGCACGTCCGCATGTATCCCGTGCCACCCAACGTGCTCTAGAAGGTGTAAGTCAACTACCCTGGCCAGCAAGATCTCCGGATCTGTCCCCCATTGAGCATGTTTGGGACTGGATGAAGCGTCGTCTCACGCGGTCTGCACGTCCAGCACGAACGCTGGTCCAACTGAGGCGCCAGGTGGAAATGGCATGGCAAGCCGTTCCACAGGACTACATCCAGCATCTCTACGATCGTCTCCATGGGAGAATAGCAGCCTGCATTGCTGCGAAAGGTGGATATACACTGTACTAGTGCCGACATTGTGCATGTCCTGTTGCCTGTGTCTATGTGCCTGTGGTTCTGTCAGTGTGATCATGTGATGTATCTGACCCCAGGAATGTGTCAATAAAGTTTCCCCTTCCTGGGACAATGAATTCACGGTGTTCTTATTTCAATTTCCAGGAGTGTATTTGTAGTATCGTTCCCAGAACCGATCGCGGTCCTCTGGTTTGGAGCCGAGTGGAAGGCTTAAACCAGAGGCTCAGACGATTCTGCGGAGATCTGGGGTGCAAATTTCTCGACCTCCGCTATCGGGTGGAGAAATGTAGGGTCCCCCTGAATAGGTCAGGCGTGCACTACACGCCGGAAACGGCTACAAGGGTAGCGGAGTACGTGTGGAGTGCACATGGGGGTTTTTTAGGTTAGAGAATCCCCTACCTAGGCCCGACAAGACGCCTCCTGAGACGCGGCAAGGTAGGAGTAGGCAAAATGCAACAGGGAATAACAATATTAATGTGCTAATAGTAAACTGCAGGAGCGTCTGTAGAAAGGTCCCAGAACTGCTCTCATTAATAAACGCTCACAACGCCCATATAGTACTAGGGACAGAAAGTTGGCTGAAACCAGACGTAAACAGTAATGAAATCCTAAACTCAGATTGGAATGTATACCGCAGAGACAGGCTGAACAGTGAAGGGGGAGGCGTGTTTATAGCGATAAGAAGTGCAATAGTATCGAAGGAAATTGACGGAGATCCGAAATGTGAAATGATTTGGGCGAAGGTCACGGTTAAAGCAGGCTCAGACATGGTAATTGGATGTCTCTATAGGCCCCCTGGCTCAGCAGCTGTTGTGGCTGAGCACCTGAAGGATAATTTGGAAAATGTTTCGAGTAGATTTCCCCACCATGTTATAGTTCTGGGTGGAGATTTTAATTTGCCGGATATAGACTGGGAGACTCAAACGTTCATAACGGGTGGCAGGGATAAAGAATCCAGTGAAATTTTTTTAAGTGCTTTATCTGAAAACTACCTTGAGCAGTTAAACAGAGAACCGACTCGTGGCGATAACATATTAGACCTTCTGGTGACAAACAGACCCGAACTATTTGAAAAAGTTAACGCAGAACAGGGAATCACCCATCATAAAGCGGTTACGGCAGCGATGATTTCAGCCGTAAATAGGAATATTAAAAAGGGTAGGAAGATTTTTCTGTTTAGACAAAGTGACAAAAAGCAGATTTCAGAGTACCTGTTGGCTCAACACAAACGTTTTGTCTCAAGTACAGATAGTGTTGAGGATCAGTGGACAAAGTTCAAAACCGTCGTACATTATGCGTTAGATGATTATGTGCCAAGCAAGGTCGTAAGAGATGGAAAAGAGCCACCGTGGTACAACAACCGAGTTAGAAAACTGCTGCGGAAGCAAAGGGAACTTCACAGCAAACATAAACATAGCCAAAGCCTTGCAGGCAAACAAAAATTACGCGAAGCGAAATGTAGTGTGAGGAGGGCTATGCGAGAGGCGTTCAATGAATTCGAAAGTAAAGTTCTATGTACTGACTTGGCAGAAAATCCTAAGAAATTTTGGTCTTATGTCAAAGCGGTAGGTGGATCAAAACAAAATCTCCAGACACTCTGTGACCAAAATGGTACTGAAACAGAGGATGACAGACTAAAGGCCGAAATACTAAATGTCTCTTTCCAAAGTTGTTTCACAGAGGAAGATTGCACTGTAGTTCCTTCTCTAGATTGTCGCACAGATGACAAAATGGTAGATATCGAAATAGACGACAGAGGGATAGAGAAACAATTAAAATCGCTCAAAAGAGGAAAGGCGTCTGGACCTGATGGGATACCAGTTCAATTTTACACAGTGCACGCGAAGGAACTTGCCCCCCTTCTTGCAGCGGTGTACCGTAGGTCTCTAGAAGAGCGTAGCGTTCCAAAGGATTGGAAACGGGCACAGGTCATCCTCGTTTTCAAGAAGGGACGTCGAACAGATGTGCAGAACTAAAGACCTATATCTCTAACGTCGATCAGTTGTAGAATTTTGGAACACGTATTATGTTCGAGTATAATGACTTTTCTGGAGACTAGAAATCTACTCTGTAGGAAACAGCATGGGTTTCGAAAAAGACGGTCATGTGAAACCCAGCTCGCGCTATTCGTCCACGAGACTCAGAGGGCCATAGACACGGGTTCACAGGTAGATGCCGTGTTTCTTGACTTCCGCAAGGCGTTCGATACAGTTCCCCACAGTCGTTTAATGAACAAAGTAAGAGCATATGGACTATCAGACCAATTGTGTGATTGGATTGAGGAGTTCCTAGATAACAGGGCGCAGTATGTTATTCTCAATGGAGAGAAGTCTTCCGAAGTAAGAGTGATTTCAGGTGTGCCGCAGGGGAGTGTCATAGGACCGTTGCTTTTCACAATATACATAAATGACCTGGTGGATGACATCGGAAGTTCACTGAGGCTTTTTGCAGATGATGCTGTGGTGTATCGAGAGGTTGTAACAATGGAAAATTGTACTGAAATACAGGAGGATCTGCAGCGAATTGACGCATGGTGCAGGGAATGGCAATTGAATCTCAATGTAGACAAGTGTAATGTGCTGCGAATACACAGATAGATAGATCCTTTATCATTTAGCTACAAAATAGCAGGTCAGCAACTGGAAGCAGTTAATACCATAAATTATCTGGGAGTACGCATTAGGAGTGATTTAAAATGGAATGATCATATAATGTTGATCGTCGGTAAAGCAGATGCCAGACTGAGATTCATTGGAAGAATCCTAAGGAAATGCAATCCGAAAACAAAGGAAGTAGGGTACAGTACGCTTGTTCGCCCACTGCTTGAATACTGCTCAGCAGTGTGGGATCCGTACCAGATAGGGTTGATACAAGTCATAGAGAAGATCCAACGGAGAGCAGCGCGCTTCGTTACAGGATCATTTAGTAATCGCGAAAGCGTTACGGAGATGATAGATAAACTCCAGTGGAAGACTCTGCAGGAGAGACGCTCGGTATCTCGGTACGGGCTTTTGTCAAAGTTTCGAGAACATACGTTCACCGAAGAGTCATGCAGTATATTGCTCCCTCCTAAGTATATCTCGCGAAGAGACCATGAGGATAAAATCACAGAGATTAGAGCCCACACAGAGGCATACCGAAAATCCTTCTTTCCACGAACAATACGAGACTGGAATAGAAGGGAGAACCGATAGAGGTACTGAAGGTACCCTCCGCCACACACCGTCAGGTGGCTTGCGGAGTATGGATGTAGATGTAGATGTAGAAAGTATCATCCACACAATTCCGAAGAGAGCAATAGCTGACAAGTGCGAGAATTATCGCACAATCGGCTCAACAGCTCAGGAATCCAAGTTGCTTTCAGTAATAATACACAGAAGAATGGAAAACAAAATTGAGGATGCGCTAGACGATCAATTTGGCTTTAGGAAAGGTAACGGATCGAGAGAGGCAATTCTGACATTGCGGTTAATTATGGAAGCAAGACTAAAGAACCACCAAGCCACGTTCATAGAATTTGTCGACCTGGAAAAAGCGTTCGATAATGTAAAATGGTGCAAGATATTCGAAAAGGCTGTAGCCTTTCGCCCCTATTGTTCAGTCTGTACATCGAGGAAGCAATGATGGAAATAAAAGAAAGGTTCAGGAGTAGAATTGAAATTCAAGGTGAAAGAATATCAATGATACGATTCGCTGATGACATTGCTATCCTGAGTGAAAGTGAAGAAGAATTACGTCATCTGCTGAACGGAATGGTCTAATGAGTACAGAGTATGGGTTGAGAGTAAATCGAAGAAAGACGAAGGTAAGGAGAAGTAGTAGAAATGAGAACAGAGAGAAACTACACACAGCGCACATTGCCGGCCGGGGTGACCGAGCGATTCTAAGCGCTACAGTCTGGAACCGCGCGACCCTACGGTCGCAGGTTCGAATCCTGCCTCGGGCATGGGTGTGTGTGATGTCCTTAGGTTAGTTAGGTTTAATTAGTTCTAAGTTCTAGGCGACTGATGACCTCAGAAGTTAAGTCGCATAGTGCTCAGAGCCATTTGAACCATTTTTTTGGAAAACACTGACAAGGAGAAGGGACAGGATGATAGGACATCTGTTAAGACATGATGGAATGACTTCCATGGTACTAGAGGGAGCTGTAGAGGGCAAAAACTGTAGAGGAAGACAGAGATTAGAATACACCCAGCAAATAAGATCTCTATCGTACAGTAGCTTGCACCACATGATGCACAACGACTTGTTGACTTTGCTCTCCACTTTGTCGCAAGGATTGAAGTTAACGAGGGCTGGTGCTGAACCATCCTATGGACAGACGAGGTGAACACACAGAATTGTTGAGTGTGAGGATTTTCACCTCCAGTCACTGTGCATGAAGTTCCTCTCTATGGCGAACGTGTTACCGTGTGGTGTGGCTTCGCAAGTACGTCCATCATTGGCACATTCATTTTTGAAGAGGTTGACGCTCAAGGACCAAAGACGTGCAGTGTGAGCGGCCAGCGTTACTGCGATATGCTTCACCAGCATCTCATACCTGCCCTACAGGAGAGAGACCCATTGAACTCAACAGGTTTCATGCAAGATGGGGCCGCACTCTACATCGCTCGTGTAGTTCACCTGCTTCCAAACACGTTTCCAAATGCTTGTCCGACACGATCACCTGATCTCACTCCCTGTGGTTTCTGGTCGTGGTGCTACCTGAAGGACAGGGTTTACCAGCGGAACATTCACGCATGTGCTGGTCTGAAGCGCAGCACATCAAGAGAGGTAGGCAGCATACCTACGGACATACTTCGTTCTACTGTGCAGAATGCAATCCTGAGCTTTTAGACTCTTCTGCACACTGATGGGGACCGTATTTAGTAATGGTAACGGTATGTAATGGTGTGACGTACCGTAGCAGTACATTAAAAGTGTTTCAATTGAACTGATTCTGCATTATTTCTCTTCCCCATGTCCTTGACATTAATGCTACTAAATCTGGTACTTGCACGGTAATCAGTTTCCGTGTTATAAAGTGTTGAACAGCGAAAGCTTAATTATTACCACCCAGTGTATACTCCGTGACTCATGCTCACATAATGTAGCACAATGTCTACCAAAAATTAATGTTATCAAAAAACACACTTTAAACGAGGAAGAGAAGATTATCGCTCGATTAGCGTGCTTCAGCTTTACCTGCAAGCATCATTGCCCATGAGGGGACGCAACTTGAAACATGTCGGAAAAAAACAGCGAGCAATTGTGACATTGTTTGAGATGTTCTCACTCTGGTAGTGGCAGTCACTGCTCTGATAGGAAACAGCCAGACGTCACCTCGTCGTTAATGAGACAATTATCCACACTTCGACTCGCCGGTTAGATAACCTATTTCCTGCATGTGGGTATATCACGGCCGCACGTCAAAAAGGCACGACGCATGTTGAACACCTCTTAGTCTCAGGCCGTTGTCAACGCAACATCCCAGGTAAGAAACGAGTAACCACATTGTACTCCTACAAGCATGTTTTCACCACCTTAAGGCATGGGGCAGAGAGTATAGTAAACCGTGCATTGCGGTCGCTTCCAGCCTCTTCTGTTCTACCTACGAATGCTGTGTGGCAAGAACCATTGTCGGTAAAGTTCCGCGTGATATGTAATTTCTTTAATTTCCTCCTTCTTGTCGTTTCGAGAGACACGCGTGGAAAGAAATAATATGTTGTAACTTCCTGGCAGTTTAAACTGTGGCCATACCTGGGACCTTTGGCGTTTTCGCGAGTAGATGCTCTATCCCCTGACCTATTTTCTTCTTCCTGTCTCCCTCTGTCTCTTTTTTGAGAGGAGGGGGGAGGGTTCAACCTTTCAGCCCAGCCTTTGTTCACTGAAATCGCCTTTATCAGCGTCATATACAGGGTGTTTCAGAATACATATGGCATACTTCTAGAGGTTGTAGAGGAGACTTAGTAGATCAAGTTTCACATAGGAACCCATTTCCGGAAACGTCATCCAACGATGCTACATAGGCCGGCCGCGGTGGTCTAGCGGTTCCTGGCGCTCAGTCCGGAACCGCGCAACTGCTACAGTCGCAGGTTCGAATCCTGCCTCGGGCACGGATGTGTGTGATGTCTTTAGGTTAGTTAGGTTTAAGTAGTTCTAAGTTCTAGGGGACTGATGACCACAGATGTTAAGTCCCATAGTGCTCAGAGCCATTTGATGCTACATAGCATCAAAGCTTTAGGCGCCTGTAAATGTATGTTTATACAGGGTGATTCTGTGATGAAGTTAAAGACTTTCAGGATGATGGAGACCAATAAATGTATCAGTTTGAGGTAGCCGTCGGCACACGGACCGTGTATCCGAACGTTGAGCGTTGAGCGTGCCTTGTTTCTGACGTCATAGCATGGAATAGCACGTTCGGGAATCTTTCCGAACGTGCAGAGCAATATCTGGCAGGTCAGATATTCTGAGCGTGCGGCTGAGCGTTGACCAATCAGATGGCACAACGCCACCTACGTCACACGCACGCCGTCTCCCTTCAGTACAGAGTTATGAGGCGCCATATTGTCATTCATTTCAAACCTATATGTATATATGCCGTTTCTGAGCACCAGGAAATTGAGAATCACTGGAAAACCCGTTGTTAGTTGTGTGATTCGTTCCAATAAAATAATGAGAAACATCATATTCGTGGCAAAAGAATTATTGTAACTTGCGTATTATGAGAGTAGGCTATTTGAAGGCAGCGACACACTGAAGATCCACCCAAAACACATTGTTCTTGGTACAATTTGTTATAATTAAATTTCAATTAGTAACATAATTATTTACGATTAACGTTTTCAGTAAGGAGTAACTTAATATGATTAAGTACAAGGAGCATGTTGTTGGTTTAGAGTTTCTCTGTAATAAAAAACTGAGTTAATCGATCAACAACTAACTTGAACGGATGTCTTACGACGTCCGCCCCGAGCCGATGCAACGAACGAAAGCGAACAAAATGAAATTAAAATAAAAAAAGCGTAATGAGTAGCGTCTCTCTCCGAAAATGAGTTTTTGTTGAGGTAGTGGTTCGCGTCTTAGCACTTCCAATTTTTTTTCCTAACATTCGCGTTTTTATTAGGTTTTGATACTTTATTATTACTTTAATATAAGTATATGCTATAATATTTGATGTTATGTAAATAGAAGTTCACCTTTTTTTGAGGGGTGACTTTGTTCGATTGGCTTAATCTACAGGACAGCTTGCGCTACTTGTATAAAGATATTTTGTTCCTTTTTCTTTTACGCTTCGTCATTCACATGTTGGAGAGATTCTGCTACTAGGTAGTAACAGTGATAAAGTAAGACTGACCTTGGGGTTTTACTAAAATGTGGGAATGATGAAATAATGTTTATCTTATGCAGAGAAGTATTCCAAATTTGTACCGCACTGTTTGTAATGGAACTTTTATGAGCCTGTGTCCTTATTGATTGGACATGGTACTTTACTTTTCGTGGACGATGGAGGAAATGTGCGTTTTATTAGAGCTGACGTGGTAATTTTACGCGCGCCCGGTGAGTAAACAGTGTGATTTACGAACTAGAAACATCCCTCAGACTGCCGCTGGAGTGCGTTGCGATCGCGTATACCACGTTGGGGCCCACGTACCGTATGCACAAGTAGCATCGTTCTGAGCGTTCACAGCACGTTGAACTTGGCACGCTCAACGTTCGACAGCGCGGTCCGTGTGCCAACGGCTAAAGGGTCCCTGTACTGGAAACGAACGAGTCGAAAGTGATACGCATAAATCGTTCCGAAACCTCTGACAGTGGAATACATTACTGGTACTGTTGTTGGTAAGACTGTAGGGTAGGAAACTTTCAGAGCTCATAATATGGACCAAAACAAGGAAAAAAAGTCCAGTATACGTGGGCTCTAAAATGCAGACCTTAAGAGCTATGAACATTAGTTGAGCCGAGGAAATGTGTTTCACACAAGCGAAGATGAGCAAGTGCTCATAGTCTCTCAGGTATGCATTTTAGAGTAGTGGCGGATAAATATGAGAGGTTCGAGCCCCTCCTCCCAACCCCTAGCGGGGCCGACCTCATTGCCACCTACGCTGCCCCCGCCAGTCACTCAGCAAGTTATTCGTTTGTTTCCTTTATCAGTCGACAAGACTGAATCGAGTTATCGAGTAAGTGTACTTTCCTATGTAGCATGCACGTCCGCGTCATCGTATTTTATACGTTTCTGTCTGACGCATACACAGCCAACACATACCTGCGAGAAAAGTCGCGGCCATTCTAGTGATCTCGATACGTTATTCTGTCTGGCATTTGTTCGAGAAAAGCCGCGAATATTCTACTGTTTTCTTGTACAGAGACCCTTCGATACGTAGCGTTATACACTACTGGCCATTAAAATTGCTACGCCACGAAGATGACGTGCTACAGACGCGAAATTTAACCGACAGGAAGAAGATGCTGTGATATGCAAATGATTAGTTTTTCAGAGCATTCACACAAGGTTGGCGCCGGTGGCGACAACTACAACGTGCTGACATGAGGAAAGTTTCCAACCGATTTCTCATACACAAACAGCAGTTGACCGGCGTTGCCTGGTGGAACGTTGTTGTGATACCTCGTGTAAGGAGGAGAAATGCGTACCATCACGTTTCCGACTTTGATAAAGGTCGGATTGTAGCCAATCGCGATTGCGGTTTATCGTATCGCGACATTGCTGCTCGCGTTGGTCGACTGGTCCAATGACTGTTAGCAGAAAATGGAATCGGTGGGTTCAGGAGGGTAATATGGAACGCCATGCTGGATCCCAACGGCCTCGAATCACTAGCAGTCGAGATGACAGGCATCTTATCCGCATGGCTGTAACGGATCGTGCAGCCACGTCTCGATCCCTGAATCAACAGATCTGCACGAACAGTTCGATGACGTTTGCAGCAGCATGGACTATCAGCTCGGAGAACATGGCTGCTGTTACCCTTGACGTTGCGTCACCGTCAGGAGAGCCTGAGATGGTGTACTCAACGACGAACCTGGGTGCACGAATGGCAAAACCTCATTTTTTCGGATGAATCCAAGTTCTGTTTACAGCATCATGATGGTCTCATCCGTGTTTGGGGACATCGCTGTGAACGCACATTGGAAGCGTGTATTCGTCATCGTCATACTGGCGTGTCACCCGGCGTGATAGTATGGGGTGCCATTGGTTACACGTCTCAGTCACCTCATGTTCGCATTGACGGCACTTAATGAACAGTGGACGTTACATTTCAGATGTGTTACTACCCGTGGCACTACCCTTCATTCGATCCCTGCGAAACCCTACATTTCAGCAGGATAATGCACGACCGCATGATGCAGGTCCTGTACGGGCCTTTCTGGATACAGAAAATGTTCGACTGCTGCCCTGGCCAGCATATTTTCCAGATCTCTCACCAATTGAAAACGTCTGGCCAATGGTGGCCGAGCAACTGGCTCGTCACAATACGCCAGTCACTACTCTTGATGAACTGTGGTATCGTGTTGAAGCTGCATGGGCAGCTGCACCTATACACGCCATCCAAGCTCTGACTCAATGCCCAGGCGTATCAAGGCCGTTATTACGGCCAGAGGTGGTTGTTCTTGGTATTGATTTCTCAGGATCTATGCACCCAAATTGCATGAAAATGTAGTCACATGTCAGTTCTAGTATAATATATTTGTCCAATGAATATCCGTTTATCATCTGCATTTCTTCTTGGTGTAGCAATTTTAATGGCCAGTAGTGTAAATACGGACTATTCGCTGAATAGGAAGCTAGTTTTCATTCAGAAGCAGAAATTGAAGAAAAAGTTCTAGTTGAAGAAGAATCTTTGTGATTAAAAAGAGACCAATGGGAGAGATTCTTCAATACAAACAAACGAGCTTAAACGCCCTTAATGATCGTGATTCTCTTGTGCAAGCGTTGTCTGTTTGTCCTAGATCTGACTATCCTACTTTTCACACGCTGTACAAAATATTTGCTTGTCTACCTGCATCTAATGCTACAGTAGAAAGAAGTTTTTCAACACTGCGGCGTGCAAAGACATAGCTGACGTCGACAATGAAGGAGGATCGACGTAATGACTTAGCTCTGTTGAACACTCACACTGACATTGATTGTCCTATTGGCGATGCAATTAACCAATTTCCCAGGAAGAATAGGCGCATAGAATTCACCATTTAAGGAAGAGGACCACAATTGTAACTTTTTTATATCATAAGATGGAATTGTTTTGTATGTGTGTACAATAAGTTTAAATAAAACTTTCTTAAACTTTGCATGTGACTTGTTTATTTTTTATTACGGTTAAAGTAAAGGTAGCTCAAGATATCTTTAGAGTCCCCTCGTTGAGGTTTTTCTGCATCCGCCACTGTTTTAGAGACCATGTTTGCTAGACATTTTGCCTTGTTTTGGTCCGTACCACCACCTTGAAAGTTGCCTACCATATATTCTTAGCAACAATGGTACTGGTATATGAAAATGAAATGATCGTATGGCATGGTTGGCCGGGATGTCTCAGTTGGTTTCAGCCGCCAAGTACACGTCTCATTCCAGTCGGCGCCACATCGTGCGACTAGCGGCCGATGTTAAGGATGAAATGATGATGAGGAAAACTCGACACCCAGTCCCCGAACGCAGAAAATCTGCAACCCGGCCGGGAATCGAACCCGGACCCAGAGCATGGGAGGCAAGCACGCTACCACCCATAATTTTTTTTTTCTGTGTTGTTCGTTGCGTTTGGTCTGGGAGGACGTCACGTGACATCCGTTCAAATTGATCGTTGATTCTTTCACTCAGTTTCTTTTTTATTACAGAGAGCCACCGCCTCTCTGACCGAACACGCTGAGCTACAGTGCGGGCGTACAAATTCCCAATCTTCGCTCAGCCCAATCTCGCTACTTTCATAAATGATGAGGACAACACAAACACCCAGTCATCTCGAGGCATGTAAGCAGGCGGACTACTAGTACATGTATTCCACTGTTAGAAGTATCAGAAAGGTTTTCTCTTATAAGTTTCGACTCATTTGTTTCCGGTACAGGGATCCTTACCTGAAATTAATACATTTATCAGTCTCTATCGACCGTGAAAATTTGTCAGACTGTCACGAAATCAGCCTGTATATTATACATACATTTACAGGCGCCGGCGCCCATTACTTTGACGGTTTGTACCATCGTTGGATGACGTTTATGGACACAGGTTCCCATTTAAAACTTAATGTACTAACAAGGGAACCTCCCCATCGCACCCCCCTCAGATTTAGTTATAAGTTGGCACAGTGGATAGGCCTTGATAAACTGAAGACAGACCACTTGAGAAAACAGGAAGAAGTTGTGTGGAACTGTGAAAAAATAAGCAAAATATACAAACTGAGTAGTCCATGGGCCACATAGACAACATTATGGAGAGTGGGAGCTTAGGAACGCCGTGGTCCCGTGGTCCTTGGTTCAAGTCTTCCCTCGAGTGAAAATTTTACTTTCTTTATTTTTGCATAGTTATTATCTGTCCGTTCGTTCATTGACGTCTCTGTTCACTGTAATAAGTTTAGTGTCTGTGTTTTGCGACGAAAGGACGAAAGGACATGCCTTTTTTCAATGCCTCTCCAATGGGAACCGAAAACATTTGATCGCAAGGTCATAGGTCAACCGATTCCTCCACAGGAAAACACATCTGATATATTCTATACGACACTGGTGACGGCATGTGCGTCACATGACAGGAATATGTTGTCGACCCACCTAACTTGTACACTTGGCGAATGGGTAAAAAGATTCTTCTACCTTGCCCGATTTAGGTTTTCTTGTGGATGTGATAATCATTCCCAAAAAAGTGATGAAAACATAAGAGTTTGTCACATAAGCTGAAAATAAAAAATTAAACTTTTCACTCGATGGAATATTTGAACCAACGACCTTTCGTTCGGCAGGTGCTCACGTTACCACGAGACCACGGCGCTCCTACGCTCTCAGTGTCCTTGATGTTGCCTATCTTCCCATGAACTACTCAGTTTGTATATTTTGCTTATTTTTTCACAGTTCCACACAACTTCTTCCTGTTTTCTCAATTGATCTGTGTTCAGTTTATCAAGGCCTATCCACTGTGACAACTTATAACTAAATCTGAGGGGGGTGCGATGGGGAGGTTCCCTTGTAAGTCCCCTCTACAACCTCTATAACTGTGTAACATGAAATGTGAAACACACTGTAGACAGTGGAGAGGTGCATCTCTCATCCGCACAAATGGGATTCAACCATCAACAGGAGTCGTTGTTGGTGGGATTTGTGGTTGCTGGAGCGAAGGGAACCTTCTCGTAAAATCTTAATAAGTTCCTATGGGACCAAACTGCTGGGTCATCGGTCCCTAGGCTTACACACTACTTAATCTAACTTAAACTAAGGACAACACACACACCCATGTCCGAGGGAGGACTCCAACGTCCGCCTTAGACCGCGTGTTTAGTAAGTTGAATACTTTAATATGCATGGCGCTCCTACCGACGCATGAGTCATTGGGCTCTTTCACAGATCAAAAGCGTAGTATAACGAAACGGACGATAAGGCGAAACGTTAAAGTCATTAATTCTCTTCCGTATTTTATTAAAAGGGGATGCGGAATTGGGTTTAGGGAAGTAGACGGAGATGGGGGGGGGGGGTTGGCCTTGGGTTAATCTGTGGACATGATAATATGGATGAAGTTATAGCCGGCCATGGTGGCAGAGCGGTTGTAGACTCTTCAGTCCGGAACCACGCGACTCCTACGGTCGCAGGTTCGAATCCTGCCTCGGGCATGGATGTGCGTGATGTCCTTAGGTTAGTTAAGTTTAAGTAGTTCTAAGTTCCAGGGGATTGATGACCTCAGATGTTAAGTCCCACAGTGCTCAGAGCCATTTGAATCATTTGATGAAGTTATAGGTTTCTATCTTGCTTGCATGTGCTTCATTAGATACCAGTGACGGCTTAGAAAGTCGCAGCAGATTATTGTGCCAGCCCAAGTAGCTTTTACTGAATGCTTCGCTACACTTAAAAGTGACACAGATACGTGGCACTGTTTTTCAACACAGCCACCGAGTTTCTGTAAACAGCGCTCGCTCAGTTCTTCGACGGCAGAAGTCCACTCCTCGGTCAGGGAGCCATTCCAGAACCGCTGTGTGAACGTCGTCATCGCTGGAAAATCTTTTTTGCCCACCAGTGATTCTTTCAGCTTGTTGGCTGAACGCTGGTAATCGCATGGTACAACTTCTAGACTGCCCTATCAGCACTACGCACATCTGTGCGGCCTCGGTCAAATTGTCGGCACCATTTCACCACGTCTGGACGCGACGTTGCGTGTGGTCCACAAGCCGCCAGAACTTCACGGTGAACTTGTGAGCAATTGAGCCGTTATGCGTGCAAGAATCGTACCATCAACACTAATTCATCATTGGAGTCCGTCTCCAGTTGCTGCGCCATTTCAGTCACACACCGTTATCTAAACCGACAAACTCAAACGTTCACACAGGTCTTCTGGTCCAAACTGTGTACCAATTATGTTGCTTTCGGAGTATCCTGATGCATTAGCTCCATACTTGACAATCATATACAACCGTTCGCTCGACGAAAGATCCGTACCCAAAGGCTGGAAAGTTGCACAGGTCACACCAATATTCAAGAAAGGTAGTAGGATTAATACACTAAATTACAGGCCCATATCGTTAACGTCGACATGCAGCAAGATTTTGGAACATATATTCTGTTCGAACATTATGAATTACCTCGAAGAAAACGGTCTATTGACACACAGTCAACATGGATTTAGAAAACATCGTTCTTGTGAAACACAACTAGCTCTTTATTCACATGAAGCGCTGAGTGCTATTGACAATGGATTTCAGATCGATTCCGTATTTCTGGATTTCCGGAAGGCTTTTGACACTGTACCACACAAGCGGCTCGTAGTGAAATTGCGTGCTAATGGATTAGCGTCTCAGTTATGTGACTGGATTTGTCATTTCCTGTCAGAGAGGTCACTGTTCGTAGTAATTGACGGAAAGCCATCTAGTATAACAGAAGTGATTTCTGGCGTTCCCCAAGGTAGTGTTATAGGCCCTTTGCTGTTCCTTATCTATATAAACGATTTTGGAGACAATCTGAGCAGCCGTCTTCGGTTGTTTGCAGATGACGCTGTCGTTTATCGACTAATAAAGTCATCAGACAATCAAAACAAACTGCAAAACGATTTAGAAAAGATATCTGAATGGTGCGAAAAGTGGCATTGACCCTAAATAACGAAAAGTGTGAGGCCATCCAGGTGAGCGCTAAAAGGAACTCGTTAAACTTCCGTTACACGATTAATCAGTCTAATCTAAAAGCCGTAAATTCAACTAAATACCTAGGGATTACAATTACGAACAGCTTAAATTGCAAGGAACAAATAGAAAATATTCAAAAAAAAATGTGTGTGAAATCTTATGGGACTTAACTACTAAGGTCATCAGTCCCTATGCTTACACACTACTTAACCTAAATCATCGTAAGGACAAACACACATACCCATGCCCGAGGGAGGACTCGAACCTCCGCCGGGATCAGCCACACAGTCCATGACTGCAGTGCCTTAGAACGCTTTTTTTTTCATCACTTTTTTTTAAATATCATTTTGTTCATTTTAGTTCGTTGTATCTGCTCGGCGCGGACATCGAAAGACACCCGTTTCAGTTCGTTGTTGATCCATTAACTCAGTTTTTTTGTTACAGAGGGCAGCTAACCCTCTGACCGAACACGCTGAGCTACCGTGCCGGCGAGAAACACTCGGCTAATCCCGCGCGGCTAGAAAATGTTGTGGGGAAGGCTAACCAAAGACTGCGTTTTATTGGCAAGACACCGAATTTGGGCTGGACATCATTGAAAGAAAGGCGTTTTTCGTTGCGACGGAATCTTCTCACGAAATTCCAATCACCAACTTTCACCTTCGAATGCGAAAATATTTTGTTGGCACCGACGTACATAGGGAGAAACGATCACCACGGTAAAATAAGGGAAATCAGAGCTCGTACGGAAAGATATAGGTGTTCATTCTTTCCGCGCGCTGTACGAGATTGGAATAATAGTGAATTGTGAAGCTGGTTCGATGAACCTTCTGCCAGGCACTTAAATATGATTTGCAGATTATCCATGTAGATGTAGACGTAGATGTCACCGAACCAAATATTTTTCTACAATGTTATAATCTCTTCTGAGTATTATTTAATCCGGTGGAGTGCGTTTTCGCTCTTCAGTTATGATGAATGACGTTGCTGTTATAAAAATTCATATTGCACCGGTAGAGCACATACACTCCTGGAAATTGAAATAAGAACACCGTGAATTCATTGTCCCAGGAAGGGGAAACTTTATTGACACATTCCTGGGGTCAGATACATCACATGATCACACTGACAGAACCACAGGCACATAGACACAGGCAACAGAGCATGCACGATGTCGGCACTAGTACAGTGTATATCCACCTTTCGCAGCAATGCAGGCTGCTATTCTCCCATGGAGACGATCGTAGAGATGCTGGATGTAGTCCTGTGGAACGGCTTGCCATGCCATTTCCACCTGGCGCCTCAGTTGGACCAGCGTTCGTGCTGGACGTGCAGACCGCGTGAGACGACGCTTCATCCAGTCCCACACATGCTCAATGGGGGACAGATCCGGAGATCTTGCTGGCCAGGGTAGTTGACTTACACCTTCTAGAGCACGTTGGGTGGCACGGGATACATGCGGACGTGCATTGTCCTGTTGGAACAGCAAGTTCCCTTGCCGGTCTAGGAATGGTAGAACGATGGGTTCGATGACGGTTTGGATGTACCGTGCACTATTCAGTGTCCCCTCGACGATCACCAGTGGTGTACGGCCAGTGTAGGAGATCGCTCCCCACACCATGATGCCGGGTGTTGGCCCTGTGTGCCTCGGTCGTATGCAGTCCTGATTGTGGCGCTCACCTGCACGGCGCCAAACACGCATACGACCATCATTGGTACCAAGGCAGAAGCGACTCTCATCGCTGAAGACGACACGTCTCCATTCGTCCCTCCATTCACGCCTGTCGCGACACCACTGGAGGCGGGCTGCACGATGTTGGGGCGTGAGCGGAAGACGGCCTAACGGTGTGCGGGACCGTAGCCCAGCTTCATGGAGACGGTTGCGAATGGTCCTCGCCGATACCCCAGGAGCAACAGTGTCCCTAATTTGCTGGGAAGTGGCGGTGCGGTCCCCTACGGCACTGCGTAGGATCCTACGGTCTTGGCGTGCATCCGTGCGTCGCTGCGGTCCGGTCCCAGGTCGACGGGCACGTGCACCTTCCGCCGAGCACTGGCGACAACACCGATGTACTGTGGAGACCTCACGCCCCACGTGTTGAGCAATTCGGCGGTACGTCCACCCGGCCTCCCGCATGCCCACTATACGCCCTCGCTCAAAGTCCGTCAACTGCACATACGGTTCACGTCCACGCTGTCGCGGCATGCTACCAGTGTTAAAGACTGCGATGGAGCTCCGTATGCCACGGCAAACTGGCTGACACTGACGGCGGTGGTGCACAAATGCTGCGCAGCTAGCGCCATTCGACGGCCAACACCGCGGTTCCTGGTGTGTCCGCTGTGCCGTGCGTGTGATCATTGCTTGTACAGCCCTTTCGCAGTGTCCGGAGCAAGTAGGGTGGGTCTGACACACCGGTGTCAATGTGTTCTTTTTTCCATTTCCAGGAGTGTAGTTCGTCCATCAGTTGTAATAGTCGTATCACGCTGACATTTTCCGCCTGCATAGCTGATTGGTCAGAGTACCAGAATGGCTTGCTAGGGGTATAGAGACGCCATTCGCCGAAGTGGCGTCAACTAAAAAGACTTGCATCAGACGATCCGTCTATCCGACGGGAGGCCCTCGCCACACGTCATTTCATTTTTCATGTTGACATGTGGTTGCATGTCGTGACAAGGCGCAGTACTTAAAACCAGATGATTATCCACACAGCGCACATTGCCGGCCGGGATGACCGAGCGATTCTAACAAGGGGAGGCCGCCAATCGTGAAATTCAGATTCGATTCATACTGCGCATAATAAAAGCTCATGGCCAGAGGTGTAATGTGGCAAAGCACCAAGATGCACTTCTCAGCCGTTGTCGAGAAAATCGACAGTTAAAAGAAACCGTTGCGGTGAAATACTCTCTACGATCAGAAATTTTTTACAGCGTGGTGGTGCACCGGTAAGCGCTCGGGTTCGTAATCCGAAGGTCGCCGGTTCGAATCTCGCTCCATGCAACTTTTTTTTTTAGTTTTTGTTTTTTGTAATTCATATATATATATATATATATATATATATATATATATATATATATATATATAATTCCCGGCAATCAGTTGCAACAATTATGCATATAATGTTGTTGTTGTGGTCTTCAGTCCTGAGACTGGTTTGATGCAGCTCTCCATGCTACTCTATCCTGTGCAAGCTTTTTCATCTCCCAGTACCTACTGCAACCTACATCCTTCTGAATCTGCTTAGTGTATTCATCTCTTGGTCTCCCTCTACGATTTTTACCCTCCACGCTGCCCTCCAATACTAAATTGGTGATCCCTTGATGCCTCAGAACATGTCCTACCAACCGATCCCTTCTTCTGGTCAAGTTGTGCCACAAACTTCTCTTCTCCCCAATCCTATTCAATACTTCCTCATTAGTTATGTGATCTACCCATCTAATCTTCAGCATTCTTCTGTAGCACCACATTTCGAAAGCTTCTATTCTCTTCTTGTCCAAACTATTTATCGTCCATGTTTCACTCCCATACATGGCTACACTCCACACGAATACTTTCAGAAATGACTTCCTGACACTTAAATCTATACTCGATGTTAACAAATTTCTCTTCTTGAGAAACGCTTTCCTTGCCATTGCCAGCCTACATTTTATATCCTCTCTACTTCGACCATCATCAGTTATTTTGCTCCCCAAATAGCAAAACTCCTTTACTACTTTAAGTGCCTCATTTCCTAATCTAATTCCCTCAGCATTACCCGACTTAATTAAACTACATTCCATTATCCTTGTTTTGCTTTTGTTGATGTTCATCTTATATCCTCCTTTCAAGACACTGTCAATTCCATTCAACTGCTCTTCCAAGTCCTTTGCTGTCTCTGACAGAATTACAATGTCATAGGCGAACCTCAAGGTTTTTGTTTCTTCTCCATGAATTTTAATACCTACTCCGAATTTTTCTTTTGTTTCCTTTACTGCTTGCTCAATATACAGATTGAACAATATCGGGGAGAGGCTACAACCCTGTCTTACTCCCTTCCCAACCACTGCTTCCCTTTCATGTCCCTCGACTCTTATAACTGCCATCTGGTTTCTGTACAAATTGTAAATAGCCTTTCGCTCCCTGTATTTTACCCCTGCCACTTTCAGACTTTGAAAGAGAGTATTCCAGTCAACATTGTCAAAAGCTTTCTCTAAGTCTACAAATGCTAGAAACGTAGGTTTGCCTTTCCTTAATCTTTCTTCTAAGATAAGTCGTAAGGTCAGTATTGCCTCATGTGTTCCAGTGTTTCTACGGAATCCAAACTGATCTTCCCCCAGGGTTGGCTTCTACTAGTTTTTCCATTCGTCTGTAAAGAATTCGTGTTAGTATTTTGCAGCTGTGACTTATTAAACTGATAGTTCGGTAATTTTCACATCTGTCAACACCTGCTTTCTTTGGGATTGGAATTATTATATTCTTCTTGAAGTCTGAGGGTATTTCGCCTGTTTCATACATCTTGCTCACCAGATGGTAGAGTTTTGTCAGGACTGGCTCTCCCACGGCCGTCAGTAGTTCCAATGGAATATTGTCTACTCCGGGGGCCTTGTTTCGACTCAGGTCTTTCAGTGCTCTGTCAAACTCTTCACGCAGTATCATATCTCCCATTTCATCTTCATCTACATCCTCTTCCATTTCCATAATATTGTCCTCAAGTACATCGCCCTTGTATAGACCCTCTATATACTCCTTCCACCTTTCTGCTTTCCCTTCTTTGCTTAGAACTGGGTTTCCATCTGAGCTCTTGATATTCATACAAGTCGTTCTCTTATCTCCAAAGGTCTCTATATAATATGTTGTTGTCTATATAATAAGTTGTTGAAAGTCGTTTGTCGTGGAAAAACTGGCGACTTCGAACATCATTATGTTTTCCGCAAACAAAGTTGTATTTCACAAATGTTATTAATTGTCTTCATAATGTTAACCACGTATAGTTAACGGAAGACGTAGAAACGAATACGTATAGCGTAAGTCAAACGTTCGAATTAGAATAGAGACCACACGAACACAAACTTGCTGTGGCAGGTATGAAATATAAACTCCGTTACTCGCTCGTTACACTTGAAGGACAGATGTTGAATGGGCCGAAACGAGCCGCCCCATAACAGCGTAGTTGCCTGCTAACTTCGAAAAAAAGTAGATGCGGTCCCTAGCGCAACTTAAAACATCGTCGAAAATCAGTGCGGACGGGACAGCTTTGGTACACCCTGTTAAACAAACAGAAAAATGGAGGCGGTACAACTGGAGAGCGATCCGCCTTCATCAACATGCATAAGCAATTCGTTAATAGTATATATATATATATATATTTGAATTGCAAAAAACTAATAATAAAAAAATATTGCATGGCGTAAGATTCGATCCGGCGACCTTCGGATTACGAACCCTAGCGCTTACCGCTGCGCTATGACGCTGTAGAAAATATTACTCGGAGAGAGTATTTCACCGCAACGGTTTCTTTTAACTGTCGATTTTCCCGACAACGGCTGAGAAGTGCATCTTGGTGCTTTGCTACATTACACCTCTGGCCATGAGCTTTTATTATGCGCAGTATGAATCGAATCTGAATTTCACAATTGGCGGCCTCCCCTTGTAAGCGCTACAGTCTGGAACCGCGCGACCCTACGGTCGCAGGTTCGAATCCTGCCTCGGGCATGGGTGTGTGTGATGTCCTTAGGTTAGTTAGGTTTAAGTAGTTCTAAGTTCTAAGGGACTGATGACCTCAGAAGTTAAGTCCCATAGTGCTCAGAACCATTTGAACACAGCGCACACCGAGTCAAATGCGTTCTGATTTCCGTCCTCTGCGCTGTTTACAAATGAAGCAAATTTCGGGCGTGATGGTGTCTTCAGCATCCACAATTCGCATGTTCGTGGTGAGTTTAGTCCACAAGCCACATTTAACTGCGATCATGATGTGCGGTTCTACGTGAATGTGAAGCCAGGTGTTGTTAGTGACTGCTTAATTGGGTCATGTCTCCTGCCTAGGCCAATGAATGGCAGGCATTATTAGAATCCAGAGCAGCTGGATCACTAGCGTGACCATTTTTCTTTTTTTTTGTCAGAGCGGGAAGCTTACAGAATTTAGGGAAAAAACTATTCTACCATTTATGACTTATTCAAAAACAAGGACGTGATAGCAATGTATCCTTATCCTTGTATATAAAATTCTTGTGTCACAGTGTTGGTCGCCATACCCCTCCGAAAGGGCTCGATGGATTCTGATGAAATTTTACATGTATATTCGGTAGGTCTGAGAATCGGTCTTAATCTATTTTTCATATCCCTAAGTGACAAGGGTGGTCCACCCCAAAAAAATTTTCTTATTTTCTGGACAGAACTTTTTATTTTTAATTTTTAATGATGTGGCATTAAAAATACACGCAACCCTAAATTTTCACCCTCCTATTACCAACCCCTATTTCTTAATAGCGATTTTAGTAATTTAATAATTTTCAACCCCGGTCGATAACTGATCAGTTATCGCTTGATCAACAACTCGATCGATTCTGGTGAACTTTTTCATGTATATTTGGTACGTCTGAGAATCAGTCGTAATCTATTTTTCATACCCCTAAGTGATAAGGGTGGTTCACCCCAAAAATTTTTTCTTATTTTTTGGACAGAACTTTTATTATTTTTTTATGATGTGGCATTACAAAATACACGCAACCCTCAATTTTCACCCTTCTACCACCAACCCCTATTTTTAAATAGTGATTTTAGTAATTTAATAATTTGCAACCTCAGTCGATAACTGATCAATTATCACTTGATCAGTTATCCCCGCCAGCTGTCTGCCGGTGATAGTCTTTCACTATTCGATAGATAAGTAATTGAAGAAAACATACCAAAAGCAACGACTCGAATATCTCTCTTTGAATCGACGTAACTAGTCGGAGAAGTTTAACTAGGTAGCACGCGTCATTCGCCAAACCGACATTTAGGCCTAGCGCACACGCATCGATTTTTATCGTATGGAAATTATATCTACGATCAAATTCTTTTAGTGGAACAATGAAATTCCTATTCTCTCCTTTGTTCCTCTAAAAGAATTTAATCGAACAATATTTTTACGTACGATAAAAATCGATGCGTGTGCGCTTGGCCTTATTCATAATGCTGGCGAACACGTTTCGACACGAAACTGCCACTACGTTTGTATGATCACGGACGAGCCGTGTATCGGCTGCGATTGTTAAATTCGCGCGATCTACCGTAGAAACACTAGAACTAATAGTGGCTGATACTGCCGGACTTCCCCCTAAGCCTTTACTCACTACCTGCACAGTTTTGGCCATTATTATTATTTGCGTCACGAGCTCCCGCAAACAACGGCTATTGTGCTACACTAATACATTGTGTTACACGTATACATTATTCTTGTAGACTAGAGATAATTTATATGGCAAAACAACGTTTGCCGGGTCAGCTATAACATATAAAGATTTTCTGAAGCGGAACGAAGTTCGCCTGGTATACATTGTGTTACACGTATACATTATTCTTATAGACTAGAGATAATTTATATGGCAAAACAACATTGGCGGGTCAGCTGTAACATATAAAGATTTTCAGAGGCGGAACGAATTTCGCCGGGTATAACTAGTTAATTATATATAATTTGAATTAATCAAAAATAGATTGCAGTTGCAGGTGAATTTGTTTTATATTTGTCTGCGGAGGAAATCAGTTTTAAAATGTCGGGGCTACTTTTCTGGTAGGAACGGAGCTTATCACATGATTTGTTGATGTTAGTCTTGGTAATCAAAATGACTTTCAAAACTGCGACACTTAACTGTGTTTTGTCAGTTGTCCATATCGTATTCGTTAGAGAAAAAACTCTTTAGATAGAAGCGTTACTTCCAGGCAAACATAAAACGAATTCAATAATTACACGAAATTTCGCACAGTTCACATTGTTGTCACGGAAATGTCTGAACAATTCCACCAAACGTTCTTCAGTAGCAACATTTTTAGCGTTCCATCTTCATATTTGTTCATCTCTGAGGTAGCTGGAAATAAGTGAAAACTCATTGAATACGTCTGTATTTTGGTCACTGCTAAGAAATCCTTGTGTAATCAGCCAAGTCCGTCAGATTCTGTATTTTGTTCCCGCGTAGGTACTTCAGTCAAAGTTGCCCATTTAAACACTTCTAACTCTCCATTGAACTGGCGCCACTGATCCAAGTATTCTTTGTTATAAAATTCAGCCGCCAGAGTTTCTACACCGCGGACAGCGTCAGCGTCTTGGAATTTTGTTATTAGATTGCGGACGGTGTGAGGAAGAAAAAGCAAACTCTCTGTTACGTGCCAAATTATGTCAGAGACACTTCATTTCCTTCGTAGATTCTACAGTGGACACGCGTTGTGCTTCAATTTTTAACACCGTTTGTAAGAAAGTCATTGCCCGTGCATGCAAAAAGTATAACCTTAATTCAGAGGTCGAATTTTCAAAAAATGTTTTTAAAATGTTTGGGCGTTTATCGATCCTTAGAAAATAGCTTTTTAAGGACTGAAATATTTTTAAAATTGTTTCAAGCGCTGACATTAACGCGAGTCACCTGGCTCTGCTGGAACACAGCAGTTTCCGGAATCACAGCACTCTTTGAGAGCTTCCACTCGAGCGCTGTGGACATAAAAAATGATTTAATTTTCACAATGATACAGTCGAAGCCCACAGGGAGACAATCTGAAGCTGTTTTGGACGCATTGTGGACTATAAGAGCTCCACATCCAATACTAATGAGTTGCCTTCCGAGTGATAGGTTCAAATTTGCGTAAACATTACTACTCCCTTTTCTGTTCTTTCTTCCAAAACTGCAGTTAGTATTATCACTGACAACCGCGCAGTTGAGCGCCCCACAAACCAAACATCATCATCATCATCATCACTTAGCACGAGGCATCTCCAGATATGCTGGTGTGGCGACCTCACCGCTACAAACGGAAGCGAAACTCATCGCTGAACACCGTGGAGTGGCACTCGGCATGCCAGTTGATTCTGGCTGTACATCATGCAGGACTCTGTTTTATGTGGTATGGTGTAAGCAGGAATCGAGCTGCACTATCACTTACATATATGTGAACATGAACAGAATTTAACTTCTTCTGTGGTTATAGAAGTACCGCACATAGTGCAATGTACCGTAGTGCTGTGCGCAGGCAACCAAGATGTGTTAAATATCCACCACAAACTTCAAAGACTGCAGGCCCTAAGCACGAGGTCACGAGCGCACAAACGATTCCATCCCACAGAACTGTCATAAAACAGCAAACGCAATTACTTGAAATGAAAGTCGACAAGTAAAGTCTGACCAGACCTACTATATTTTTACCTTCACCATTTGCAGATTATATCAGCACTTCTTGAGATCGTGCAAAAGCTTTCTACGCATAGGTCAGTATAACTGCAATCTACGTATCCTTTTGTCATAAGCTAACTGTAAAATTCTGTATCCATATCTCCTCTTTCTCGGTGCCAGAAAACTGACAACACAGTTGAATATTAGCTGCCTCACACATGCAACAGACGATTCTTCCTTTGTTGGATCATGAGATAAACATACACTCTTACCAACGCCAAACGCCACTGAATGCCACTCAACATAGCAGCTGACTCTGGTTCTACACCATGCAAGTGTGTCTCAAATGGTACGGTCTCAGTAATAATCGACCAGTATCTGCACGATGAATATTCCTTCGAGAAGGGACATATTACTAATGGTGTTCCGCAGCGTTCAGTATTGGCGCTGCTTCTGTTCTTGTTGTATGTAAATCATCTTCCATCTTGTAGTAACAAAGCAGAAATAGTGCTCTTTTCTGATGATTCAAGCACCATAATAAACAAGAATAGAGAAATAAGTAGAAGCCAAATTCGGGGAAGATCGGTTCAGGATCTAGAGATGGAACAAGTGATGTAATACTGACAATACAACTTATCCTAGAAGAAGGTAGGTTGAAGAAAAGCAAACATACGTTTATAGGATATGTATATTTATAAAAATCTTTGGCATTGTTAACTCAAGTAAAGTCTTGCAATATTGAAGCTAGTAGGGGTAAAATACAGGGAGTGTACTGTTACTTACAACTTTATAAAAACAAGACTGGATTTATAAGAGTCGTAGGACATGAAAGGGTAGAAGTCGTTTAGTTAGGAGTGAGACAGGGGTTAGCCTACCCCTGATGTTACTCGATCTGTACAGTAAACAAATAGCAAAGAAAATCAAAGACAAGGGTAAAATGCGAATTAAAATTCAGGGAGAAGAAATGAAAACTTTGAGATTTGCCAATGGCTACGTAATTCTATCAGAGATAGCAGAACACTTGGAAGAGCAACTGAACGGAATGGATAGTGTCTTGAAAAGAGATCTTAAGATGCACATCAGCAATACTAAAACAAAGGTAATGGAATGCAGTCGAATTAAAGCTGGCTAAGCTGAGGAAATTTAATTAAGAAATGATATGCTAAAAGTTGTCGATGAATTTTGCCATGTAAGCAGTTAAGTAACTGACGGTGACCAAAGGAGAGCGGATATAAAATGGGTAGTGGCAATAGCAAGGAAAGCATTTCTAAAATATCGGAATTTATTAAATGCTAATATAAATTTGAATGCTAGGAAGTATTTTCTGGAGATATTTATCTGGAGTATAATCTTGTATGGAAGTGAAACGTGGACGATAGAAATTTTTTATATGCGACTCCATTGAAGAACGCTGGAGATCTACACTGGTGTCCAAAATTAAAGCAACAAACCGTTATTTCCCCGTCCTGTGTCTAATTCAAGACATAATCATATAGACTGTCAACCAGATGTCCGTACTGTGGTGTCACCGCCAGACTCCACACTTGCTAGGTGGTACCCTTTAAATCGGCCGCTGTCCGGTAGTATACGTCGGACCCGCGTGTCGCCACTGTGACTGATTGCAGACCGAGCGCTGCCACACGGCAGGTCTAGAGAGACTTCCTAGCACTCGCCCCAGTTGTACAACCGACTCTGCTAGCGATGGTTCACTGACAAATTACGCTCTCATTTGCCGAGACGATAGTTAGCATAGCCTTCAGCTACGTCATTTGCTACGACCTAGCAAGGCGCCATTATCAATTGCTATTTATCTTGTGATGCATGTACCGTCAGACCGATGTTTACCAATTATGGATTAAAGTTGAGTATTCCAGAAGCTACAACGCATGCCTTTCGGCTACCTCCTAGTGGCTTGGCTGTCTTGCCAAGTCACAACACGTACGATCTTGTTCTGAACGGAAGATGGCATTCTGCTTAATTGACAAGCATGCCAACGATGACATAAGGGTATCTGTGAAACGAGGTAGTGTTTGCCGCATAGTCCCACATCCACAATCGCTGTGTACCCAGTCACAAACGGTGCAGTATGACGCAGAGAAGATGCCTACCAGATTCTCTGTGGTGGAGAGCCATAGAGATAACGGAAGCAGGACAGTCGCAAAGTGATACGGCCCGATAGCTTAGTGTGAATCGTTCTGTTGTTTCTCGGATGTGGCGACAGTTTATACGGACCAAAACTGTATCCCGAAGACCAGGACGTGGCCGACCACGTGTGATATCAGAAGAGAGGACCATCATTTGGCTGTAAGAATACGACAGTACCGCCTTAGTACTCCTTGGCAACCGGCATGTGAGTTCGCAGCATCCACTGGACGTGTTGTTTAGAGGCAAACGATGTACAGAAGGCTTCGGAGAGTGGCCTCTATTGTCGGAGACCTGTTGTATGTCTACCTTTGACGCGTCTTCACAGAAGAGAATGTCTACAGAGGAGCGGTCGAACAGTGGACAAATGTTGTTTCCGCAGACGAGTGCCGATTTAGTTTGGAGAGTGATTCTCGATGGATTCGCAACTGGAGGGAACGCGGAACACGATTTCGGGACCCAAACACTGTGGAAAAACACCGACAGCAAGGAGGATCCCTGACGGTGTACATAGGGATCGTGTTTATCACTCGACACTTCATGACATTGTATGGGTTAATTGGCAAGGTGTAACTGCTGTCAGATATCGTGATGAGATCTTGGGACCTCATTTGCGGTTGTTGCGAGGTGCTGTGGGCCCAGACTTCGTATTGATAGACGATAATACTCTACCTCACAGAGCACAGGTAGTTGATGTTTTCTTGGACACAGAAGATATTGAACGCATGGCGTGGCCTGCTCGCTCTCCCAATCTGAATCCGATAGAGCATGTCTGGGCTGCACTAGGGAGATGGCTTGCATCACGTCAGCATCCACCAACCACTCTCCAAGACCTGCGAGCAACTCTGCAGGAAGAATGTGCGCTATTGCCTCAACACGAGACTGATAATTATTCACAGCATGCTCCGTCGTTGTCAGGCCCATATTGCTACCAAAGGGGATCACACTCCATAGCAAGCACATTAGTCAGCTATCGGAATGTGCGTGCAAATCCGTTAAGTTGGAAGAAACGATTAAGATTTTTGTCTATGGTTACACATGTTTAAGTTGTTTACATTCTGAATTTTTTGCAGTGTTTCTACTTTAATATCACTCGCTTTAATTTAGGATGCGAGCGTAGTAACAGATGAGGAGGTACCGAAGCGAACGGGGGAAAAAGAAATTCGTGGCATAACATGACTAGAAGAAGGGATGAGATGATAGCTCATACCCTGAGGCATTAAGGTCTGTCAGTTTGGTACTAGAAGGCAGTGTGTGTGTATGTGTATGTGTGTGTGTGTGGGGGGGGGGGAGGTGTATGTCCTTTTCAATCTATCCCAGGTATGTTCGATAGGGTTCATGTCTGAAGGAAGTCATTCACAAGATGTGCACGATGGGGGTGCGAATTGTCGTCCATGAAGCCGAATGTCTCTCCATTATGCTGTCGATGTGGTTGCACTGTCGGTCGGAGGATGGCATTCACGTATCGTACAGCCGTTATGGCGCCTTCCATGACCACGAGCGGCATACGTCGGCCCCACATAATGCCACCCCAAAACAGCAGGGAACCTCCACCTTGCTGCACTCGTTGGAAAGTGTGTCTAAGGCGTTTAGCCTCACCGGGTTGCCTCCAAACACGTCTCCGACGACTGACTGGTTCAAGGCATATGCGACACTCATCGGTGAAGAGCACATGATGCCAATCCTGACCGGTCCATTCGGCATGTTGTTGGGCCCATCTGTACCGCGCTGCATGGTGTAGTGGTTGCAAAGATGGACCTCGCCATGGACGTTGGGAGTGAAGCTGCACATCATGCAGCCTACTGCGAGTCGTAACACGACGTCCTGTGGCTGCACGAAAAGCATTATTCGACATGGTGGTGCTGCTGTCAGGGTTCCCCCGAGCCATAATCCGTAGGCAGTGGTCATCCACTGCAGTAGTAGCCCTTGTGCGGCCTGAGCGAGGCATATCATCGACAGTTCCTGTCTCCCTGTATCTCCTCTATGTCCAAACAACATTACTTTCGTTCAGTCCGAGACGCACGGACATTTCACTTGTTGAGAGCCCATCCTAGCACAAAATAACAATGCGGACGCGATCGAACCGCGGTATTGACCGTCTAGGCATGGTTGAACTATAGACAACGCGAGCCGTGTGCCTCCTTCCTGATGAAATGACTGGAACTGATCGGCTCTCGGACCCCCTCCGACTAATAGGCGCTGCTCATGCATGGTTGTTTACATCTTTGGGCAGGTTTAGTGATACCTCTGAACAGTCAAAGTGACTGTGTCTGTGATACAATATCCACAGTCAACATCTATCTTCAGGAGTTTTGGGAACTGGGGTGATGCGAAACTTTTTTTGATGTGATTAGTTTGCATACTTCCAATTCATTAACACCATGTGGACTACTTTTATCAGACACATACACACAGAATGTATCCATAGCAGAAAAAACTGCTGTAAGGATGGTGTCTGGAATAGAGAACATAGCATAGTAGCAACAGCCTCCCTATAAGTTTAATCTCTTACGGAGTTTACTGTGAAGGATGATTGAAAATTTGGAAATAATAGTAGACCCCAATATTCACTACCTAACTTAACTCTGGAGCAGAAAGAAGCAAAATATCCAACCATAAAACTATGTAAGCACCTCCCAATCTGAATTGAAAGTGCTGGCAGACAACGAAGAAAATTTTAAAAATAAACGAATTATATCGTTCTATAACTTCTTCTGCTTGATAGATGAATTTCTTAATGAAATGCGAGTGTTTGGGAGTGGGGTGGTAGGTTTATTATGTTTATGGAGTATTCCGTCGGTACTTACAGGACCATACAAATATTAAAAACTGAAATACAGAGTATTAATGTCCCATGATAACATTTATTTATAGTTCGTTGTGACGTGGCTTTTGGCTTTTTAGGCCAACCTCAGATAACGAGACTAGACAGATAGTTCACAGAAGACCAGCGACAGTTTTTAGATACAAAAAGATAGTTTTTGCAAAGATATGTGACCTTTTACAACTACAGAGGGTGTAAAAGGTATAAATGTTGATATTTCTATTGGCGACTGAGGATGGAGTACTGAACAACGTTAAATCAGTATTTACCTCGTTTGCAGACAAATAATTGTGGCTATTAGCAGCAGTACACATTTAGGTTGGTTGATACCTCCAAGTACAAGTGGCAAGAGCAAGTCAATGATTATTTTCCCCTGGCCAGCAAGTGAGGTGTTGAAGTGTGGATGTGTGAATGCAAGACAGGTAGTCTATACCGACGGGTATAGTCCACTTTGTGCCCAGTTACGACCAAGCAGAAAACATTAGGTAGTAAATTATGTGACGTGTTTGTGGGATGACTGTTCGTAACAGAAAAAAACCAACATACTGATATGTGTACATATTAAGGTAACACATATAAACATATTTGCACTTTTACCTGTTACGCCCTGTATATCTATGCTTGAGTTTTTCATTGTGTGAGGATGGTGTAAAAAACCAACAGCTGGTTCACAACAAAGTATAAAACAAATATTATTGCGAACATCAGTACTCAGTATTTCAGTTTTTAAATTACACTTATTAAACTGTGTAGCAGATTAGAATTAAAGTAAGAATCAAGTTATTTAAAGGGCCAGCATGTACGTCTTTTCTCATAGAAAATGTATATTACCTGTAAAACCAATTATTTGTTCCACACCATAGAAAGTTGTGGCATGTTTAACAAGGCATGCAACTAACTAACTAACTAACCAGCCAGCGAACTCACAAAGCTTCTAACTTGCCACTAGCCTAGTAACTGACCAACTAACTAACCTACTAACTAATGGCCTAACTAACCTATTAACTGGCTAAATACTTATCAACTAGCCAAGCTACTAACTAATCTACTAGTTAGCTTATTAACTAACCTAACACCTGACTTCTCCAATAATGACTCACAGTGTGCTGTATTTGTGTTCCTACAGCATGCTGATAGTGCGTCTGATGCTGTTGCCACTGTGCATGCTTCCGGCTGCCGTCGTGGGGGACGGGTGTGGGCCCAATGTGGTGCCACTCTCCGTATTTGAGGGCAAACCCTGCCAGCTGCGCCTCACCAGGAGTGAGTAGACCTACCACCTGCCATAGTAGTGTTAGGAAAAAAGGACTCATCTGCTATTGTTCATGGCGAGACCCGGATGATTTGTCTAGTAACCTAACAGAATGCATTTCATTGGGCACATTTGGTCATAGTACTTGGCTTGTGTAAAAGTGGCATCTTAAGTATACCTTAAGGGAAAGAGTAGAAAAATGGAGTTATTGGCAGCATTCGATTGACTACTATTAGTAGTTTCTATTGAAAGGCTTACATTATCGAGCCGTTTCAATTGATATGTTGAAAAGAACTACTTATCAGGTCAATGAATCATTTGTAGTACAAATAGTAATGGGCGTCTACAGTCACAGCACAGATTATGACAGCCGATGTGATGACAAAAATGAGGTTCAATAATGTGGTAAAGTGGTTTGCATTATTAGTTTAAGTTATAATTATAGGAAAAAATAATGCATTGTGATGGAAATATAATTACAGAAGCATTACAAGCGCGCGCGCGCACACACACACACACGCACACACACACACACACACACACACACACACGCACACACATATACATATACATACAGAGGTTAGGTGTGTGTGTTTGTGTGTGTGTGTGTGTGTGTGCGTGTGTGTGAATATGTTTATATACACACTTGGAGCGTATAATTAAAGTGAAGGTACTTACAGAGGTTCAGACTACAAGTTGTAATTATCTTATGGCAGCCACTCTTACTGTACAACATTTTGTTGATATATCCGGTGGTCATATTGTAGAAATTGTGAAGTGGCAGTTAATAATAAAGTCAAATTTACAGCTTGTGAGACTTTTCTGCCCACATCTGGCTCCTAATTCATTACATAAGGAAACATTTCTATACATCTTCCTTGCATTCACAATGCCAGATTGGCTAAACTGGAACTAATTTCCTTCCAATGTAAATTGGTTCCGCATTAGTGCATTAGAATATTAAAGTTTCACTGCCATACGATAATTACAACAGCACACACTGTTGGATACTGACACACCCTGATATATATATGGTGGGAAGAAACTGTGTCACGAAACTTTAACCCTGGATAGCTGATGCCAGTAGGAAACAAAATTACCAATGTTGTGTAGGTCAACAACGCGCCACTTTGAAACTATGGAAACTTGGCGCCACGAGCGCCGATTGGCCGTGAGATTGCCCTGCTGCCGTTCGTTGGTTGTCGGGCACCGCTAACGAGAGGGCATGCTGAAAAATAATGCAACATAAATTTTTATGCGAAAACTGTTAAAGCTTTTTAAATAAAACTTTATTAACATTTTACATCTTTATTCTTTATGTCTGTATATTTATTTCTCAAGACAGTCGCCATGGTGATGAACACACTTCTCCGAACGAGAGCACTTTATTAATACGGTCACTGTAAAATGTTTCACTTTATCGATGGAGCCACACGACACCTCTGTTTGCTCTGTTTAATCACTATCAAAGTGAAGTCCACGAAAGTATTCTTTAAGTTTTGGAAACAGATGAAAATCCGGTGGGGCCATGTCGGGACTGTAAGGAGGATGATCGATGACAATGAATCCAAGGCGTCGGATTGTTGCAGATGGCGGAGCGTCCATGTTTAGTGTTGCACTGCCGTGCTGAAGGAGAGGGTGCTCCATGTGTGGACGAGGTCTGCGAAATCGAAACTCGATTACAGCACACTGTTTCTAAAGCGCTGTAGTTGCGTTACACAGCACCATGTTACTTGCTGTAATTCTAGCGATACAGTGCTGCAAATATACAGGGTGTTACAAAAAGGTATGGCCAAACTTTCAGGAAATATTCCACACACACAAATAAAGAAAAGGTGTTATGTGGACATGTGTCCGGAAACGCTTAATTTCCAAGTTAGACCTCATTTTAGTTTCTCAGTATGTACTGTACTTCCTCGATTCACCGCCAGTTGGCCCAATTGAAGGAAGGTAGTGTTGACTTCGGTGCTTGTGTTGACATGCGACTCATTGCTCTACAGTACTAGCATCAAGCACATCAGTACGTAGCATCAACAGGTTAGTGTTCATCACGAGCGTGGTTTTGCAGTCAGTGCAATGTTTACAGATGCGGAGTTGGCAGATGCCCATTTGATGTATGGATTTGCACGGGACAATAGCCGTGGCGCGGTACGTTTGTATCGAGACAGATTTCCAGAACGAAGGTGTCCCGACTGGAAGATGTTCGAAGCAGTTGATCGGCGTCTCAGGGAGCACGGAACATTCCAGCCTATGACTCGCGGCTGGGGAAGACCTAGAACGACGAGGACACCTGCAATGGACGAGGCAATTCTTCGTGCAGTTGACGATAATCCTAATGTCAGCGTCAGAGAAGTTGCTGCTGTACAAGGTAACGTTGACCACGTCACTGTATGGAGAGTGCTACGGGAGAACCAGTTGTTTCCGTACCATGTACAGCGTGTGCAGGCACTGTCAGCAGCTATTGGCCTTCACGGGTACACTTCTGCGAATGGTTCATCCAACAATGTGTCAATCCTCATTTCAGTGCAAATGTTCTCTTTACGGATGAGGCTTCATTCCAACGTGATCCAATTGTAAATTTTCACAATCAACATGTGTGGGCTGACGAGAATCCGCACGCAATTGTGCAATCACGTCATGAACACAGATTTTCTGTGAACGTTTGGGCAGGCATTGTTGGTGATGTCTTGATTGGGCCCCATGTCCTTCCACCTACGCTCATACGGAATACTCTACCTGTGCTGCTAGAACATGTGCCTTTACAAGTACGACTCAACATGTGGTTCATGCACGATGGAGCTCCTGCACATTTCAGTCGAAGTGTTCGTAATCTTCTCAGCAACAGATTCAATGACCGATGGATTGGTAGAGGCGGACCAATTCCATGGCCTCCACGCTCTCCTGGCCACAACCCTCTTGACTTTCATTTATGGGGGCATTTGAAAGCTCTTGTCTACGCAACCCCGGTACCAAATGTAGAGACTCTTCGTGCTCGTATTGTGGACGGCTGTGATACAATACGCCATTCTCCAGGGCTGCATCAGCACATCAGGGATTCCATGCGACGAAGGGTGGATGCGTGTATCCTCGCTAACGGAGGACATTTTGAACATTTCCTGTAACAAAGTGTTTGAAGTCACGCTGGTACGTTCTGTGGCTGTGTGTTTCCATTCCGAGATTAATGTGATTTGAAGAGAAGTAATAAAATGAGCTCTAACATGGAAAGTAATCGTTTCCGGACACATGTCCACATAGCATATTTTCTTTCTTTGTGTGTGAGGAATGTTTCCTGAAAGTTTGGCCGTACCTTTTTGTAACACCCTGTATAGATACGAAGTAAAAGATGTAGTATATAAATAACGTTGTTTTATTTTAAAAACTTTAAGAGTTTTCGCATACAAAAATTAAGAAGCAATATTTTTTCTTGCATGCCCTCGTATATGGTGTGTGGTTATAATTAAACTTCCCTATTTAACACTTGATAACACGTAAACGGATTAGCATACGAGTACTAAACTTGGTAGCATTAATTTCCAGAGAATGGGGTGCATAATTTTCATGCATCACAGCGCCACCGTCCACTTCCAATCATGGCCACCGAGTGCCGTGATTAGTCATCACTATTCATAGCCTCACACACGTGACCAGCCGCAGTGCGCTTGTTGACATGTCAACATGAGCTTGGACAAAAGGAGCAGGGCATTATTGGCGAAGCACTATAATAATAAAAAAAACAGTAATGCTGCAATTGCACTTCCCGAATATCGCCTGCTGTGCGGAGCATGGTGAAGGAGTTCGAATCAACTGGAGAACTGGGTGTCTCTGAGGGAAGAGGTCGACGACCGGGTGCGCCACAGGTGGTTGATGAAATCACTGTTGCTGTGGCAGACAACCTTGCGCGCAATTCACGATCGTCAGGTAGTGCGCGTGCTGTGTCACAACAGCTGAACACCCGGGGTCCACTGTATGGAAGATGCTTTGCAATGTTCTCAAATGCTATCTGTACAAGATCCGTATTGTACAGCAGCTTGCACCACAGGACGCACGACGACGTGTTGGTTTCGCTCTCCACTTTCTCGCAAGGATTGAAGTTGACGAGGTCTGGACCTGGACCATCCTGTGGACAGACGAAGCTTATTTTCCTCTGACGGGTGAGAGGAACACACAGAATTGGCGAGTGTGGGGATCTTCATCTCCAGTCACTGCACATGAAGTTCCTCTGTATGGTGAACAAGTCACCGTGCAGTGTGGCTTCACAGCTACGTTCATCATTGGCTGACACTTGTTGATGGTCCAGCATCAAAATCTGCAGCAATTTGCAGAAGGGTTGCACTTCTATCATGTTGAAGGATTCTTTTCAGTCATCATTGGTCCAATTCTAGCAGGATCTTCTTCGGCTGCAGCGATGTCAGAGCTTTGACATTTTACCAGATTCCTGATATTCACAGAACACTCGTGAAATGGTCATATGGGAAAATCCTCATTTCATCGCTACCTGGGAGATGCTGTGTCCCATCGCTTGTGCACCAACTATAACATCACATTCCAATTCACTTAAATCTTGATAACCTGCCATTGTAGCAGCAGTAACTGATCTAACAACTTCAGCAGACACTTGTTGTCTTATATAGGCATTGCTGACAGCAGCACCGTATTCTGCCTGTTTACATACACTATGTGATCAAAAGTATCTGGACACTCCCCAAAACATACGTTTTTCATATTAGGTGCATTGTGATGCCACCTACTGCCAGGCACTCCATATCAGTGACCTCAGTAGTCATTAGACACAGTGAGAGAGGAGAATGGGGCACTCCACGGAACTCACGGGCTTCAAATGTGGTCAGGTGATTGGGTGTCATTTGCATCATAGGTCTTTATGTGATATTTCCACACTCCTTAACATCCTTAGGACCACTGTGTCCAATGTGATAGTGAAGTGGAAACGTGAAGGGACACGTACTGCACGAAAGCGTACAGGCCGACTTTTTCAACAAGTTCGCGTTCAAGGACCATGGGCGTGCAGTGTGACTGGCCAGCGTTACTGCGATATACTTCGCCAGCATCTCATACCATACCTACTGGAGAGAGACGCACTGAACTCAACAGTTTGCATGCAAGATGGGGCCACACTGCACATCGCTCGTGAAGTTCATCTGCTTCTCCGAAACACATTTGGAAACTATCGAATTATCAGCCGATCGTTTCCAAATGCTTGTTCAGAACGATCACCTGATCTCACTCCCTGTGATTTCTGGTTGTGGGGCTATCTGAAGGACAGGGTTTACCAGGGCAACATTCGCGCATCTGCTGATCTGAAGCGCAGCATATCAAGACAGGTAGCCAGTATACCTACGGAGATGTTTCGTTCTGCTAGGTGCAGAATGCAATCCTGCCCTTTCATACTCATCTGGACACTGATGGGACAATATTGAGCAACTATTGTAACAGTAATGGTAACGGCATGTAATGGTATGACGTACCGTAGCAGCACATTAAAAGTGTTTCAGTTGAATTGATTCCGCATTATTTCACTTCCCCATGTCCTCGACATGAATGCTACCAAGTTTGGTGCTCATGCTGTAATTAGTTCCCGTGTTATAACGTGTTAAAAAGGGAACGTTTCATTATAGCCACTCAGTATAAGAGTATAAATCGTTGTGGTTGAATACATGTTGCTAAACAATTATATGTGGTGTAAATACCTTCTTATCAGGTAGTCATAGCGACTTTCACCACAGAGTTCTTGCATGCCAGCGCAGCAAAGGAGGTCATACGCCACGTGTCAGTTTCTGAACCTGAAGTGGGAAAGTGTGACGGACACGTTCATACGCTTTGTTGACGTATCTTGAAAAAATGCACACAAACTGTTTGCGTGTGTTTCGATATGACTGTCCGGTTTCTATACTGATTTTCAACTGTATGACAGAAGACGGGAGTCCGGGACTGATCACTTTTACTGACAGAAGGTTTTCTTGTAAACTTGCTGGCTGGTGTTGATGAATGAGTGGGAAGCAGGTGTACTAATGTACTCGTGTCACACCATAGGGCAGCCACTCCTGGCATCCAGGGCGATGTTGGTTAGTATGTGATCCGTGGTTGTCATTCATTTTAGCACAGTGATGCACAATCTCGATCACCTCTAGTATCTTTCTCTTGAAGGCAAGTGGTTGCCTGGCTGTCATATTGTGACGTACAGTACTAACGTCTTTCCTCACATTGTCTCTGTGTGCCAAAGAGTTAACTAAGTGTGTAACCGATTTATAAAGTTACGTTTATAGGGTCCTTAAAAATAGCATATTGCCGACAATATAGCCCAGCAATATTGCCTAGCAACATTACCTTCGACACGTACTGCAGCTACGTGTTCAGTAATATTATGAACCAGTGATCCCCAGCAATGTTGGCAGCGAAACATTTCTGGGCCAGAAATGTTTACACCGGCCACACTATGGCGGCGAAATGGACGAAAGCGAGCTATACACTGATGGGCCAAAATATTATGACCACCTGATCCACAGCGTGTTCTTCCACTTTTCAAAACCAGTACAACAGAGATTCTGCTTGGCATGGATTCTCCAAGTCCTTGACATGATTCCAGAAGTATGTAGCACCAGTTGTCTTCGCACAGGTCAAGCAATTCCTGCAAATTACGGGATGGTGATTTACGGGCCCGCAGCTGGCGCCCGATATGTGTTCCAGTGGGTACAGATCGGACACATTTTCTGGCCGAGACATCAGTGTGAGTTCACTACAATGCTTCTCAAACCACTGTAGCACGATTCTGACCTAGTAACACGGACAGTTATTCTGCTGGAAGATGTCGCCGCCGTAGGGTGAGACTTCATGCATGAAACGATCCTGGTGGTCCGCAATAATGTTCATGTGCACTCATGCTCATAAATTACGGATAATGCTGATACATGGTGAAACAACGCTGAGGTGGGCGGTTTCCGGGTTCAAATCACCTCAGGGTATGACCATGCAGTGCATTTAACGTGCGGCTGTCGCACGGTGGTGTTGGCAGCAGTCCACATAGGCAGAGGTTTGCTGATGCAGGTCAGAGTACGGTGCAGCGAGTAAGTGTGCAGACGTTTCCAGACGTGCTAATGGTGACGGTGTGTTGAAAATGGCTCAAATAACACATATTCATGACGTTATGAGGGGCAGAATACTAGGACGACTGGAGGCTGGTCAAAAACAGCTGGTCCTACCTCGGGCCCTCCGTGTGCCACAAAGTGTGATCTCAAGATTATGGCAACGATTCCAGCAGACAGGAAACGTGTCCAGGCACTACAGTACGGGACGTCCACAGTGTACAATACCACAAGAAGACCGATATCTCACCGTCAGTGCCCGCAGTCGGCCACGGAGTATTCCACTGACCCCTGGTCACAGGAGAGCCCGTAAAGCCTGATGTCAAGAACACAGTACATGGTCATTGGAACAATGGTCCCAGGTTATGTTCACGGACGAGTGTCTGAACAGTGATTCTCGCCGGGTTTTCATCTGGCGTGAATCAGGAAACAGATACCAACCCCTTAATGTCTTTGAAATGGACCTCTACGAAGGTCGTGGATTGATGGTGTGGGGTGGGATTATGATTGGTGCACGTACACCCCAGCATGTCTTTGACAGAGGATCTGTAACAGGTCAGGTGTATCGGGACGTCATTTTGCACCAGTATGTCCGCCTTTTCAGGGGTGCAGTGGGTCCCACCTTCCTCCCGATGGATAATAACGCACGGCCCCACCGAGATGCCATCGCGGAGGAGTACTTTTAAACAGGCGAATGGAGTGGCCTGCCTGTTCTACAGACCTAAACCCCATCGATCACGTCTGGGACGCTCTCAGTCGACGTATCGCTGCACGTCTTCAAACCGCTACGACACTTCGAGAGCTCCGACAGGCACTGGTGCAAGAATGGGGAGCTGCTCGACCACCTGATCTAGAGTATGCCAACCCGTTATGCGGCCTGTGTACGTGTGCATGGTGATCATATCCCATATTGATGTCGGGGTACATGCGCAGGAAACAGTGGCGTTTTGTAGCACATGTATTTCGGGACGGTTTTCTCAACTCATCACCAATACCGTGGACTTACAGATCTGCGTCGTGTGTGTTCCCTATGTGCCTATGCCATTAGCGCCAGTTTTGTGTAGTGCCACGTTGTGTGGCACCACATTCTGCAATTATCCTTAATTTGTGAGCGTGAGTGTAGTTCACTGTTGCCATAATGCCTTCGATTACCACCACGGATCCCATGGAAGCCCAGCTCAGTGTACCCCATAAGCTAATTCTGCCCTCGCCGACCTGCGTCTGTGTCGTAGTGCATATTTCGTACAGCTATTCGCTTAGATGACGCCGTGTGGCGACCAAGCCATCGCCCTGGTGCAACAAGAAATGTGATTCACTCGACAGGCGACACGTTCCTATTCACCCACGGTGTAAACTCAGTGATATTGTGCTCTCTGCAGTTATAACTTACGATGTCGTTGGGTCAACACGGGAACGCGTAAGGGTCGCGTGATGTGGAGCTCCATTTTCAATAATGGCCTTTGAACGGTGTCCCCAAAGACGCTTGTGCCTGAACCGGCATTGTCGTCAGATCTGCCTATCCTGGATTACACATTGGGCGATCCTCCGACCTCTGCGTGTTGTGATGACACGTGGCCGTCCAATACCATACGGCCTACTCGTTATTTCACCGTCCTTCAAGCACTTTCCATTGGAGCTCACGACAGCAGTACGCTAACAGGCGACCAGCTTCGCCGCTTCAGAGATTCACGTTTCCAGCCGCAGCGCCACAAAAACGTGTCCTTTGTCAAACCCGCTTATATCAGCAGATTTCCGCATTTGTCCTCGACGATGAGTGTTCATCGGAGGTGAGGGTATCATCTGGAGTGCCTCAGGGAAGTTTGGTAGGTCCGCTGTTGTTTTCTATCTACATAAATGATCATTGGGATAGGGTGGATAGCAATGTGCGGCTGTTTGCTGATGATGCTGTGGTGTACGGGAAGGTGTCGTCGTCGAGTGACTGTAGGAGGATACAAGATGACTTGGACAGGATTTGTGATTTGGTGTAAAGAATGGCAGCTAACTCTAAATATACACTACTGGCCATTAAAATTGCTATACCACAAAGATGACGTGCAACAGACGCGAAATTTAACCGACAGGAAGAAGATGCTGTGATATGCAAATGATTAGCTTTCCAGAGCATTCACACAAGGTTGTCGCCGGTGACACCTGCAATGTGCTGACATGAGGAAAGTTTCCAACTGATTTCTCATACACAAACAGCAGTTGACCGGCATTGCCTGGTGAAACGTTGTTGTGATGTCTCGTGTAAGGAGGAGAAATGCGTACCATCACGTTTCCGACATTCATAAATGTCGGATTGTAGCCTATCGCGATTGCGGTTTACCGTATCGCGACATTACTCCTTGCGTTGGTTAGCAGAATATGGAATCGGTGGGTTCAGGAGGGTAATACGGAACGCCGTGCTGGATGCCAACTGCCTCTTATAACTAGCAGTCGAGATGACAGGCATCTTATCCGCATGGCTGTAACGGATCGTGCAGCCACGTCTCGATCCCTGAGTCAACAGATGGGGACGTTTGCAAGACGACAACCATCTGCACGAACAGTTCGACGACGTTTGCAGCAGCATGGACTATCAACTCGGAGACCATGGCTGCGGTTACCCTTGACGTTGCATCACAGACAAGAGCGCCTGCGATGGTGTACTCAACGACGAACCTGGGTGCAGGAATGGCAAAACGTCATTTTTTCGGATGAATCCAAGTTCTGTTCACAGCATCATGATGGTTGCATCCGTGTTTGGCGACATCGCGGTGAACACACAATGGAAGCGTGTATTCGTCAGCGCCATACTGGCGTATCACCCGGCGTGATGGTATGGGGTGCCATTGGTTACACGTCTCGGTCACCTCTTCTTCGCATTGACGGCACTTTGAACAGCGGACGTTACATTTCAGATGTGTTACGACCCGTGGCTCTACCCTTCATTCGATCCCTGCGAAACCCTACATTTCATTAGGATAATGCACGACCGCATGTTGCAGGTCCTGTACGGGCCTTTCTGGATACAGAAAATGTTCGACTGCTGCCCTGGCCCGCACATTCTCCATATCTGTCACCAACTGAAAACGTCTGGTCAATGGTAGCCGAGCAACTGGCTCGTCACAATACGCCGGTCACTACTGTTGATGAACTGTGGTATCGTGTTGAAGCTGCATGGGCAGCTGTACCTGTTCACGCCATCCAAACTCTGTTTGACTCAATGCCCAGGCGTATCAAGGCCGTTATTACGGCCAGAGTTTTTTGTTCTGGGTACTGATTTCTCAGGATCTATGCACCCAAATAGCGTGAAAATGCGATCACATGTCAGTTCTAGTATAATATATTTGTTCAATGAATACCCGTTTATCTTCTGCATTTCTTCTTGGTGTAGCAATTTTAATGGCCAGTAGTGTAGATAAATGTAAATTAATGGAGATGAATAGGAAAAAGAATCCCGTAATGTTTGAATACTCCATTAGTAGTGTGGCGATAGACACAGTCACATCGATTAAATATTTGGGCGTAACATTGCAGAGCGATGTGAAGTGGGACAAGCATGGCAGTTGTGGGGAAAGCGGATAGCCGTCTTCGGTTCATTGGTAGAATTTTGGGAAGATGTGGTTCATCTGTAAAGGAGACCGCTTATGAAAGACTAATACGACCTATTCTTGAGTACTGCTCGAGCGTTTGGGATCCCTATCAGGTCGGATTGAAGGAGGGCATAGAAGCAATTCAGAGGTGGGCTGCTAGATTTGTTACAGGTAGGTTTGATCATCACGCGAGTGTTACGGGAATGCTTCAGGAACTCGGGTGGGAGTCTCTGGAGGAAAGGAGGCGTTCTTTTGGTGAATCGCTACTGAGGAAATTTAGAGAACCAGCATTTGAGGCTGACTGCAGTACAGTTTTACTGCCACCAACTTATATTTCGCGGAGAGACCACAAAGAGAAGATAGACATTAGGTCTCGTACAGAGGCATATAGGCAGTCATTTTTCCCTCGATCTGTTTGGGAGTGGAAAAGGGAGAGAAGAGCTAGTTGTGGTACGAGGTACCCTCAGCCACGCACCGTATGGTGGATTGGGGAGTATGTATGTAGATGTAGATGGAGATTTGCAGCCCGTATCTTCGCTATAATTACGGCCCATTCGCCTCTCTTTCGTTTACATTCTTTCCTTACTGCGTCACGTGCCCTCAGCAACCCCTGTTAGCTTTGAGCCTCGCGCTGGGCAGTGGTGAATGGTTTGGTTCATCAGAATATAACGGCTCTTCTAATTTGCATCGCACAAGGAGAAACGTTGGCTAGAAAAGGAGAGATCAGGCATTGTGGTTGCGTTCTTTTTCAAGTAAGCGGACTGTTTCCAAAGCTGTGAACCAATGCTGGACACGCGCTGAACAGTGGTCATAATGTTTTGGTTCATCAGAATAAAACGGCTCTTCTACATTTGCATCCCACAAGGAGAAACTTTAGCTAGAAAATGAGAAATCGGGCTTTGTTCAAATGGTTCAAACGGCTCTGAGCACTATGGGACTTAACATCTCAGGTCATCAGTCCCCTAGAACTTAGAACTACTTAAACCTAACTAACCTAAGGACTTCACACACATCCATGCCCGAGGCAGGATTCGAACCTGCGACCGTAGCAGTCCCGTGGTTCCGGACTGCAGCGCCTAGAACCGCCTGGCCACCGCGGGCGGCTCGGGCTTTGTGGTTGCGTTCTTTTTCAAATAAGCGAACAGCTTCCAAAGCTGTGAACCAATGTTGGATACGTACTATCACCCGAGCGCTGTAACACTATTCTTAATGTATCGTTTAAAAGGAATTCGTCTGAGAACTGCTCAGACCAGTACGAATATGAAAGCATGTATACCATTTACTAATGAATAGGCGATCACCCTTCGGTTTTGGTTACTGGCGATTCATACGGAAGTGCGATGTACCTCTCTAAAGTGAAGCCCTACTTCTCATTTACATGCCTGTCATCCCAGGCGATTGCAGCGCTTTTGTGGAACGGCTGTTGGAATTCTACATCTACATCTACATCTACATTTATACTCCGCAAGCCACCCAACGGTGTGTGGCGGAGGGCACTTTACGTGGCACTGTCATTACCTCCCTTTCCTGTTCCAGTCGCGTATGGTTTGCGGGAAGAACGACTGTCTGAAAGCCTCCGTGCGCACTCGAATCTCTCTAATCTTACATTCGTGATCTCCTCGGGAGGTATAAGGAGGGGGAAGCAATATATTCGATACCTCATCCAGAAACGCACCCTCTCGAAACCTGGCGAGCAAGCTACACCGCGATGCAGAGCGCCTCTCTTGCAGAGTCTGCCACTTGAGTTTGCTAAACATCTCCGTAACGCTATCACGGTTACCAAATAACCCTGTGACGAAACGCGCCGCTCTTCTTTGGATCTCCTCTATCTCCTGCGTCAACCCGATCTGGTACGGATCCCACACTCAAGTGTAGGTCGAACGAGTGTTTTGTAAGCCACCTCCTTTGTTGATGGACTACATTTTCTAAGGACTATCCCAATGAATCTCAACCTGGTACCCGTCTTACCAACAATTAATTTTATATGATCATTCCACTTCAAATCATTCCGCACGCATACTCCCAGATATTTTACAGAAGTAACTGCTACCAGTGTTTGTTCCGCTATCATATAATCATACAATAAAGGATCCTTCTTTCTATGTATTCGCAGTACATTACATTTGTCTATGTTAAGGGTCAGTTGCCACTCCTTGCACCAAGTGCCTATCCGCTGCAGATCTTCCTGCATTTCGCTACAATTTTCTAATGCTGCAACTTCTCTTGATTGAAGTTGTGTTCGCCTCGATAGTTGAGTGGTGCCGCCACAGTAGCTCAGCGTGTTCGGTGAGAGGATTAGCAGACCTCTGTATTAAAAAACTGAGTTAATGGATCAATGATGAAGTCCAACGTGTGTAATGGAACGTCCGCCCCGAACAAGCGCAACAAACAATAACGATAAAAATGGAATTTAAAAAATATATATATATATATACATCTAACAAAAAAGAACAAAGTGGTCAGCGCGATGGAATGCCATGCAATGGGGCCCGGATTCGATTCCTAGCTGGGTCGGAGATTTTCTCCGCTCAGGGACTGGTGTTGTCTTCATAATCGTCATCTCATTCCCATCGACGAGCATGTAGCCAAAGTGTTATCAACTAAAAAGACTTGCTCCAGGCGAGTGGTCTACCTGTCGGGAGGCCCTAACCACACATTTCATTTTATTAAAGTTATTTTAAACAACATTAACATTTTTGTGTTAACATTTTATTGTGGTTCATCAGCACAGTGATAGACCTAAGAATTTCAGAAATGTGATAGATCGACGAGAATAATTATGCGACATGAGAAGTAATATATACAAAAGCCCGCCCGGTTGGCCGTGCGGTCTAACGCACGGTTTTCCGGGCGGGAAGGAGCGCTTGGTCCCCGGCACGAATCCGCGCGGCCGACTTGAGCCGAGGTCCGGTGAGTGGTCCGGTCTGTGGATGGTTTTTAGGCGGTTTTCCATCTACCACGGCGATTGCGGGCTGGTTCCCCTTATTCCACCTCAGCTACACTATGTCGGCGATTGCTGCGCAAACAAGTTCTCCACGTACGCGTACACCACCATTACTCTACACTCGTCTGGTGTGAGACGTTCCTGGAGGGGGGGGGGGGGGGGGGGGCACCGGAGACCGAACCGCACAATAACCCTGGGTTCGGCGTGGGGCGCCGGAGGGGTGAAGTGGACTGCGGTAGTCATCGTGGGGTTGTGGACCGCTGCGGCTGCGGCGGGGACGGAGCCTCTCCGTCGTTTCTAGGCCCCCGGTTGACATACAATACAGACAAAGATCGTAGAAATAAAAAATTGTCGAGTTGCAGCCCATGAAGACGAAAATACACGTGAAAAAGCTTCAAAAATGTTAGAAGTCTGAAGAACCTAAGCACAATAAAATTATGGTCAGTACTGCAGATCTTTTAAGGTATGAAAATTACTTTTTTTTTAGATTTAGATCTTTGTACACATCACATTCTCTGTTCCATAGCTCCAGTCGTAGATGTACGCGTCGCGTTCATGGAATCCGCCGTAGTCTCTTTGCCCACTTACGGAATCGTGAGCGAATACTCCTCTGTCTGCAGCTGGTACTATATGATAAATAGCTTACGTACAGAGGGGTCCAGAAGAATGTAGGCACTCATTGACAGTCAATATTAATGGAACAAAATGACATACCGTTGCAATTCTTGCACGGGGGAAGGTTATTGTATGTGCTCAAAGTGACCCCCATTAGCAGACAAAACATCAATGCCGCTGAACTGTTGACCGAACTACGGCTGTCAGCGCTGCCGGTGTGACAGCCGCACAGGGCTCCTCGATAATTCCTCGTAGCTCGTTCAGCGTAGCTGGCTTCTATTGATAAAGCTCATTTTTCAAGGTCCCCCCATTGGTAGAAGTCAAAAGGTATGTGGTCTGGATACCGTGGTGGGTACCCAAGAGTTCCTCTTCGACCTGTCCGTCGCCCAGGTAGATTTTCATCCAACTAGGCTCTGGCATCTCTGTGGTAGTGAGGCGCCATCTTGTTGTAGGTAAAATCTTTCATTTCCAAACACCTCTCGAACGGCAGGTACAACCGATGTCTGCAGCATATGAAGATACACCTCACCAGTTACGGGACCTTCAAAGAAGAATGGCCCAAGCAAACCACGCTACGACAGACCACTCCATACATTAACGCCCGGTAGATTAACATATTTGTCCACGTGAACGCGAGGAATATCAGGAGCTCAGTACACGCAGCTGTGGCGGCTTACAGTACCGTTCAGTTCGAAATGCGCTTCGTCAAACCAGATAATCATCCTGGCAAACCGTTCATCCTCGTGAAGCGTGCCTTCAAACCACTGGCAGTACTCCATCCTTCGATCCGGGTCGTCTTGGAATGTACATTTTCCACTTTGCAGCCTACAGAATCCGTCGCACGCTGGATCGGCTTACTCCGCTTTCACGTGCGCCCTGCTTCACAGATTTTTGAGGTGCCATAGTAAAATGTAGCAACACGGCAGCGCAGGAAGCTGGACTTGGTGGCTTTGGTAGGTCAGACTTTCCCGCACCCACTGAACAGTACCGGCGGCTTCCAGTATAACGCCATTGCCGCTATACCTCAATCATGTTTTCGTGCTTCCAGTTCCACTTCAACATGGCGCTGCGTTGCTCAGACGACAATCTTACTTCATTCATTGCTGCTCTGTCATCTGGTGTAAAACGCGCGCCAAGATCCGTTGAGAAAACAATGGCCTACGCTACCGCCCAAAATTCCAACGGTATGTCAATTTGTTCCAAAGATATTAAATAAAGGGGTGTCTGTATTTTTTCTGTTTAGAACATCAGAGATCCTACACTGAAATGTCAAAGAAACTGGTATACGAATGCATATTCAAGCACAGAGATATGTAAACAGGCAAAATACGACGCCGAGGTCGGCAACGCCTACGTAAGACTAGTGTCTGGCGCAGTTGTTAGATCGGTTACTGCTTCTACAATGGCAACTTATCAAGATAAAAGCGTGTTTCAACTTGATGTTATAGTTGGGGCACGTGCGATGGAGCATAGCATCTCCAATGTGGCGATGAAGTGAGGATTTGGCCCGTACGACCATTTCACGAGTGTACCATCAAATCTCCGACATCGCCGATGCCGAAAAAAGATTTTTACAAGACCGGGGTCAATGACGACTGAAGAGAATCGTTCAACGTGACAGAAGTGCAACCCATCCGCAAATTGCTACAGATTTCAATGCTGGGCCATCAACAAGTGTCAGCGTGCGAACCATTCAACGAAACGTCATCGATATGGGCTTTTGGAGCCGAAGGCCCACTCGTGTATCCTTGATGACTGCACGACAGTAAGCTTTACGGCTTGCCTGGTCCCGTCAACACCGACATTGGGCTGTTGATGACTGGAAACATGTTGCCTGATCGGACGAGTCTCCTTTCGAATTGTATTGGGCGGATGGACGTGTAGAGGTATGGAGACAACCTCATGAATTGACGGAACCAGCATGTCACTAGGGGACTGTTCAAGGTAGTGGAGGCCCTGTAATGGCGTGGAGGGGGGGGGGGGCAGTTGGAGTGATATGGGACCCCTGATACGTCTAGATTCGACTCTGACAGGTGACACGTACGTAAGCATCCTGTCTGATCACCTGCATCCATTCATATCCATTGTGCATTCCGATGGACTTGGGCAATGCGACACCCCAAACGTCCAGAATTGCTGCAGAGTGGCTCCAGGATCACTTCCGCACGCCACCAAACTCCTCAGATATGACAATTCTTGAGCATATCCGGAGTGCCTTGCAACATGCTGTTGAGAAGAGATCTCCATCCCCTGGTATTGTTACGGATTTATGGGCAGCCCTGCAGGATTCATTGTTACCCAAGTCCATGGCACGTCGTGTTGCGGCACTTCTGCGTGCTCGCGCGGGCCCTGTACGATATTAGCCAGGTGTACCATGTTCTTTGGCTCTTCAGCGTAATTTGCTTCCTTGGCCATACCCCTTCCCGTTTAAGTTGACCGTCCGCTGCAGCTAGTTTTATTACTCAATTATTCATTGACAAAAACACTTCACTATGAGTGTGGGAGTTTTCACAAAATCATGTTCTATAGAGGATGGTACCGTGAAAAATGTGTGGTAAACATGGGCTCTAAAATCTGTACCTAAGGAGCTATGTGCTCTTGTTCAGTAGACGAACGAACATTTACACTGTCAGAGGTACCAGAACGATTCTCGTTTTTAACTTTCGACTCAGTCATTTCCGGACCAGCGTCCCTTACCTCAATGTGATACGTTTACCCTTCTCCACCATCCCTGAAAGTTTGTAACACCCTCACCGAATCACCTTCTATACAAGAGCTGACATGTAAATTATTGCACAAATAGTGAAAGGAAACATTTTTTGGTACGTATAGTTTGTTGTTATGCAGGATAGTCACCTTTAAAATTTATACACTTTGCCCTCGTGCGAAAAAATGTGAAAATATTTTCGTCTCGTGGTACCACGTTCTGTAATGATTTTGCATTAACTCGGTCCTGTTCTTTGAGCATTTCCTTATACTGGTTGACAACAGCCAGCTTCTTGACTCACAGTCAAATTTATTAAGCAAAATCGAACAAAGCTACAAAGTAGCCTTGTGGCGGCCTGTGTTTCGGGAGGAGAATGCTGCAATCGGTTTTAGTAGTCTGTTCACTTTCCACCCTCCCAAACCTGAATGCGCAAAGATTTTAAAACCAGACACAGGTGCAGTGCCAACTAAAGGCGTCTGAAGCAAACTCCCCGAGAATCCGCACGGACTGATGGTTATTGTGTCTGTAATAGAAATATTCGTCTAACTGCCTGGGATTCAAGTTCGTGATTCCCCACATTTAATTGAAGTTTTAACGAGTAACACTCACTTCATAACATTTCCTGCAAACGTGACGTCATTTCGACGTCACACACAATATCGACTCCCACAGGAACTGCTATCGACTTTCGATAGCATTCCATATGGGGCTCTCTCACCTCGGTTGACAGCTCACATGTGTCTAGAATGAAATTTTCACTCTACAGCGGCGTGTGCGCTGATATGAAACTTCCTGGCAGATGAAAACTGTGTGCCAGACCGAGACTCGAACTTGGGAACTTTGCCTTTCTCGGGCAAGCGCTCTACCAAATGAGCTACCCAAGGACCACCCACGCCCCGTCCTCACAGCTTTAATTCCGCCAGTACCTCGTCTCCTACCTTCCAAACTTCACAGAAGCTCTCCTGCGAACCTTGCAGAGACATGACTTAGCCACAGTTTGGGGGATGTTTCTAGAATGAAATTTTCACTCTACACCGCTGTAGGGTGAAAATTTCATTCTAGAAACATCCCCCAGGCTGTGGCTAAGTCATGTCTCTGCAATATCCTTTCTTCCAGGAGTGCTAGTTCTGCAAGGTTCGCAGGAGAGCTTCTGTGAAGTTTGGAAGGTAGGAGACGAGGTACCGGCGGAATTAAAGCTGTGAGGATGGGGCGTGAGTGGTGCTTGGGTAGCTCAGTTGGTACAGCACTTGCCCGCGAAAGGCAAAGTTCCCGAGTTCGATTCTCGGTACTGCACACAGTTTTAATCTGCCAGGAAGTTTCAGCTCACATGTGTACTTACCGCCAGAAATACGCCAATCAGAAGTGCCATTCGTTTGCAGGAGGTCTTGTTAGATGATTGCACCAGCGAAATATTTTTGACATGGAAGAATATGAATATTATTGCTCATTGTTTCACTCGCGGGGTTGTAAACTGTCCTCTTAGGTTGCTCCCTAACCACACACTCGAAAATCGCCACATATTCTGAAATAAACACCGAAATATTTATTTCACATTTCGTTCTGTAACCAGGAGGAAATGTTAAAAAATGGTTCAAACGGCTCTGAGCACTATGGGACTTAACTACTGAGGTCATCAGTCCCCTAGAGCTTAGAACTACTTAAACCTAACTAACCTAAGGACATCACACACATCCATGCCCGAGGCAGGATTCGAACCTGCGACCGTAGCGGTCACGCGGTTCCAAACTGACGCGCTTAGAACCGCACGGCCACACCGGCCGGCAGGAGATGTTAAATAACTTGTCTAAAGAGTAGGTTTGTCATAGTATCTCTTGAAGGCTTCCTTGATGCGTCATTAACTGACATTTAATGATGAGGGTGACGTGTCTGTGACACATTTTCAATGCGCCGTTGACCTGAAACGGCACAACGCACGTTATACAACACAGAACAGCTAAAAATGCCAAAATAAGTGTGGCGCCTGCCACGTCGTTGTCGATATTGTGGTGGCTATCGCGATATCGCGTGTGACGTCAAAATGGGTTCACATTTGCAGGAAGTGTTGTGGGACAACACTATATTAATTTCTAAGAATAATAAGTACACCGCAGAACTTACGTAATCAGTCTCAACTGAATTAAAAGTGAATCGCAGTAAGTGATGTCACCTCAGCAGGCGAAAATAACGCCTACGCTCGAAATAAACGTGAACTACAAATCATAACGATAAGAATTTATGTAATATATGTTGAGCATATCCTTGAATCAGAAGTTCAAAGCTATGCGCTGTAAAATCTCTGGTTAACTTTCCTTTCACTACCGTTACCTTCAGCATTCAATATAGCCTTGGTCTGGTTCATCGATCTTTTCAGTGTACAATATAAATAGAAACTAAACTACTGCGATCATCATTTCGACGGTTTCATATCGCTGCTCATGACGACGCCTGACGTTATTGTAGGCCAGTGCGCCATTTATGTGCACTGGCGTGAAAAATGTTAGCAGCAATCAGTAATGACAGATAAGTGAGTGCGCCAACGGCGTTGCAGCAGCTGTAACACCGGTTCTCGTTAGGTCACCGTAGTTAAGTGCTGCCGGGCTGGACTAGCACTCGGAGGGGTGACCACCCGGTTTAGTTTTTTAGTTTTTAGAGAAGTAAGTGCGGTCATTATCCTCCTTCCCACAAATGCCTTCCAGCCAGTGATTGTACCATTGTCCTTGCTTAAGTGGAACGCTGCTCTGGAGAGAAGATAATTTTGAGTGGCATCCTATAGGGGGCAGTGAAATGAAAACCCTACACCCGCCACAACAGTTCCATTCCAAAGTAGTCACCACATGCGTTAAGACCGTTACCCCACTGAGAGACGAGACGATCAATCCCTATTCTGTAGAAAGCAGAACGTGTGGTCTATGGTTCGATAAAAAAAAAGGTTAGAGTCTTTAATTCGTAGACAATATGACTGCGGACCTGGTTTCGAATCCCGCCACTGCTTGTATTTTGATTAATAATCAGCATTGGTGGCTGAAGACTTCCGGCATAAGAAGTCAACCTCATTCTGCCAACGGTCTTGTCAAAGAGAACGGAAGAGCGAACAGAGATTCAGGGCAGTTGCTTGTCCTGGGGGTGGGAAATTGCCCCTAAAGGCGGAAGAATCAGCAATGATCAACGGCATGAGGATGCAGAAGGCAATGGAAACCACTCCATTAAAGACACGCAACGTGTATCCACAGGACATGTGGCCTGTAATTGAAGAAGTGTCATGATGATCTCTCCATTGGCAAAAGATTCCGGAATAGTCCCCCATTCGGATCTCCAGGAGGCGACTGCCAAGGGGGAGGTTACCATGAGAAAAAGATTGAATGATCAACGAAAGGATAACGTTCTTCGAGTTGGGGCGTAGAATGTCAGGAGCTTGAACGTGGTAGGGAAACTAGAAAATCTGAAAAGGGAAATGCAAAGGTTCAGTTTAGATATATTAGGGATCAGTGAAGTGAAGTGGAAAGAAGGCAAAGAATTCTAGTCAGATGAGTATGGGGTAATATCAACAGCAGCAGAAAATGGTAAAACGGGAGCAGGATTCGTTATGGATAGGAAGGTAGGGCAGAGAGCGTGTTACTGTGAACAGTTCAGTGACAGGGTTGTTCTTATTAGAATCGACAGTAAACCAACACCGACATCGATAGCTCAGGTATACATGCCGATGTTGCAAGTTGAAGATGAAGAGATAGAGAAAGTGTACGAGGATACTGAAAGAGTAGTACAGTATGTAAAGGGGGATGAAAATCTAATAGTCATGTTGGATTGAAATGCAGTTGTAGGGGAAGGAGTAGAAGAAAAGGTTACAGGAGACTATGGCATTAGGACAAGGAATGAGAGAGAACTAATTGAGTTCTGTAACAAGTTTCAGCTAGTAATAGCGAATATTCTGTTCAAGAATCACAAGAGGAGGAGGTATATTTGGAAAAGGCCGGGTGATACGGGAAGATTTCAGTTAACTTACATGGTCAGACAGAGACTCCGAAATCATACATACTGGATTGTAAGGCGTACACAGGAGCAGACATAGATCACAATATAGTGGTGATGAAGAGTAGGCTAAAGTTTAAGACGTTACTCAGGAAGATACAATACGCAAAGAAGTGGGATACGGAAGTACTAATGAATGACGAGATACGGTTGAAGTTCTCTAAGGCTATAGATACAGCAATAAGGAATAGCTCAGTAGGCAGTACAGTTGAAGAGCATTGGACATCTCTAAAAAGGGCCATCACAGATGTTGGGAAAGAAAAAATAGGTACAAAGAGGGTATCTGAGATGAAACCAGGGGTAACAGAAGAAATACTTCAATCAATAGATGAAAGGAGGAAGCACAAAAATGTTCCAGGAAACTCAAGAATACAGAAATACAAGTTCCTGAGGAATGAAATAAGTAGGAAATGGAGGGAAGCTAAGACAAAATGGATGCAAGAAAAAAGTGAGGACATCGAAAAAGAAATGACTGTCGGAAGGACAGACTTTGCATACAGGAAAGTTAAAACAGCCTTCGGTGACATTAAAAGCAAGGGTGATAACATTAAGAGTGCACTGGCAATTCCTCTGCTAAGTGCAGATCAAAATGGCTCTGAGCACTATGGGACTTAACATCTGAGGTCATCAGTCCACTAGAACTTAGAACTACTGAAACGTAACTAACCTAAGGACATCACACACATCCATGCCCGAGGCAGGAATCGAACATGCGACCGAAGCGGTCGCGCGGTTCCAGTCTGAAGCGAATAGAACCGCTCGGCCACACCGGCCGGCTGAGAGAGGGGATAAGTGGAAAGAAAACATTGAAAGCCCCTATGAGGGGGAATATTTGTGTGATATGATAGAAGAAGAAACAGGAGTCGATTTAGAAGAGATAGGGTATCCAGTATTAGAATCAGAATTTAAAAGAGCTTTTGAGGACTTAAGGTCAAATAAGGCAGAAGGGATAGATAACATTCCATCAGAATTTCTAGAATCATTGGGGAGAGTGGCAACAAAACGACTATTCACGTTGGTGTGTAGAATATATGAGTCTGGTGACATACCATCTTTCCGAATAGCATCATCCACACAATTCCGAAGATGGCAAGAGCTGACAAGTGCGAGAATTATCGCACAATCAGCTTAACAGCTCATGCATCTAAGTTGCTTACAATAATAATATACAGAAGAATGGAAAAGAAAATTGAGGGTGCGCTAGATGACGATCAGTTTGGCTTTAGGGAAGGTAAAGGCACGAGAGAGGCAGTTCTGACACTGCAGTTAATAATGGAAGCAAGACAAAAGGAAAAACAAGACACGTTCATAGGATTTGTCGACCTGGAAAAAGGGGTCGACAATGTAAAATTGTGCAAGATGTTCGAAATTCTGAAAAAAGTAGGGGTAAGCTGTAGGGAGAAGCGGGTCATATACAATATGTACAACAGCCAAGAGGGAATAATTAGAGTGGACGACGAAGAACAAAGTGCTGGTATTAAAAAGTGTGTACGACTGGGATTTTCACCTGCCTTGAGATGAATGGGTGTTTGTGTTGTCCTCATCATTTCATCATCATTCATGAAAGTGGCGAGATTGGACTAAGCAGAGGTTGGGAGTTTGTACGGGCGCTGATAATGATGCAGCTGAGCGCCCCACAAACCAAACCACCATCGATCGAAATTCTTGATAGTTAGCACACTTGGACCGGCTGTCTTCAGCTTGAACTCGATCACAAACTTCCCTTAAGCCGCAGTTGGGCTGTTATTGCTCGCATAGTAGGCCTTCACAAGCGCTATAGGCTCAGGCACGCTGTACCGTGACGTTTTCACATGCAAATGGCCGACAATAATAAGGCGCGTTCACATGTGCATACTAATTCCCATCATGCCCTGTGGCCAACGGTGCAGTTTGAACGTCCTAACGCAAACCGTTCGCGAAGTTATGATGATTTTATTTCATATAATTCAACAATTACCAGCAATTAGCAGTTTGGCTTCTGCCCTTTCAGGCCGCACTTATACGAGGTGCGGCTAGAAAAAAACCGGACTGATGCTGGAAAAAACATTTGTTTACAATTATTTACAATTTCATATTATCTCCTTCAATGTACTCTCCTCCTCGGTCTCTACACCGCTCCATACGAATTTTCCACTGTTCATAGCAATACTGCAGATCATTTTCGGTAAGTCTATACATTACTTCCGTCGCTTTTACTTTTACTGCTTCAACAGTCTCAAATCTAGTTCCTTTCAAAGCTGACTTGACTTTAGGGAAAAGAAAAAAGTCACAGGGGGCCAAATCAGGTGAGTAGGGTGGATGATCTAAGATGGGAATGTTGTGTTTTGCCAAAAACGTCTTCACTGACAACGCACTGTGAGCTGGGGCATTGTGTTGGTGAAGGATCCATGACTTTTTTCTCCACAAATCGTTCCGTTTTCTCCGTACTCGCTCACGTAGGGTAGCCAGGACGCTAATGTAGTAATGCTGATTCACTGTTTGTCCCTCTGGTACCCAATCAATGTGCACAATCCCTTTGATGTCAAAAAAAAACAATCATCATTGCCTTGAATTTCGACTTTGACATTCGTGCTTTTTTTTGTCGTGGAGAACCAGGAGTTTTCCAATGCATCGATTGGCGTTTAGTTTCGGGATCGTAAGTAAAAAACCACGATTCATCGCAAGTAATAACATTTTGTAAGAAGGTGGGATCACTTTCAATGTTTTCCAGGATGTCAGAACAAATCATTCTTCGGCGTTCGTTCTGTTCAATTGTGAGACACTTTGGAACCATTTTTGAACACACTTTGTTCATGTTGAAACTTTCATGAAGAATCTGCCTAACACTTTCCTTGTCAACTCCTGTTAACTCAGACACTGCTCTGATTGTTAAACGGCGATCTTGTCGAACAAGTTTACCGATTTTTTCAATGTTTGCATCAGTTTTTGCTGACAGTGGTCTGCCAGTGCGAGTGTCATCACTGGTGTCTTCGCGGCCATCTTTAAATCGTTTAAACCACTGAAACACTTGTGTTCGCGATAAACAATCATCGCCGTACACTTGTTGTAAAATTACAAACGTTTCACTTGCAGTTTTTCCTAGTTTGAAACAAAATTTGATGTTAACACGCTGTTCTTTCCGTACACTCAACATTTTCCGACGCACAGACAAAACGTCAACTACTTAAAACAGACGCCACGGGCAGACTGAGTGCAGGAGGCAGATGAAACTCGAGCAGTAGGCGGAGCGAGAGTCACGTGACAGGCCACGCGACTTTCAGCCTTATTGCATTCGTTTTATTGTTTCACCAGTACTAGTCCGGTTTTTTTCTAGCCACACCTCGTAATTGGTCCATCCTACCACCAATCCTACCACCATAAGCACTGACAATAAATAAAATTTGTAACTGTCATTTCGCTATAATTGAATGATACTGAAATTATTATTTACAAGTTCTCAGTGCTAGTAACACTCTCAGCACTGTTGGAGCTATATATTAATATTTAATATTAAATATAACTAATTAAATTAAATAATAAAAGGTTCGCTTCTTGGCACTCAGCGTGGAAGGTGAATCCCCACTGTGCCTCTCAGTCTCCCTGCTCCAGTACGACAGTGGCTAGCGCACTGGACTCGCATTCGGGAGGATGACGGCTCAATCCCACGTCCGGCCATCCTGATTTAGGTTTTCCGTGATTTCCCTAAATCGCTCCAGGCCAATGCCTGGATGATTCCTTTGAAAGGGCACGGCCGACTTCCTTGCCCATCCTTTCCTAATCCGATGAGACCGATGACCTCGCTGTTTGGTCTCTTCCCCCAAAACAACAACCTGCTCCAGTACGATAAGGACCGTGCTCGCCCGGCCGTTCTCGCGCCATGTCACCATCTGGCGCGTCGTTCGATAGAGTCTGCTTTGTGATCGTGTCTGCTCGCTAGCTTGCCGTAACAAAATCTTCCGGTACTGTAGATTAAAACATAGCAACAGAATATTATAAAAGTTCGTAGCGATGTGGCATAAACACCACAAAGTGTCTGAAGGACGGTGAACCTGTGAGTAGGCGACAAGGTGTTGGACGTCCACGTGCATGTCTTGTCTGCTTTGTAAATCAGGATAATAGGCGGCGATCCTGTTGCAGACTACAGTGTCGGTGGAAGCACCACGGATAAAGAGGAATTCCCGATACTATAATCCGCTCATCATAAGAATAAACCTGATGTACGAGGGCAGTTCAATAAGTAATGCAACACATTTTTTTCTGAAACAGGGGTTGTTTTATTCAGCATTGAAATACACCAGGTTATTCCCCAATCTTTTAGCTACACAACACTATTTTTCAACGTAATCTCCATTCAATGCTACGGCCTTACGCCACCTTGAAATGAGGGCCTGTATGCCTGCACGGTACCATTCCACTGGTCGATGTCGGAGCCAACGTCGTACTCCATCAATAACTTCTTCATCACCCGCGTAGTGCCTCCCACGGATTGCGTCCTTCATTGGGCCAAACATATGGAAATCCGACGGTGCGAGATCGGGGCTGTAGGGTGCATGAGGAAGAACAGTCCACTGAAATTTTGTGAGCTCCTCTCAGGTGCGAAGACTTGTGTGAGGTCTTGCGTTGTCATGAAGAAGGAGAAGTTCGTTCAGATTTTTGTGCCTACGAACACGCTGAAGTCGTTTCTTCAATTTCTGAAGAGTAGCACAATACACTTCAGAGTTGATCGTTTGACCATGGGGAACGACATCGAACAGAATAACCCCTTCAGCGTCCCAGAAGACTGTAACCATGACTTTACCGGCTGAGGGTATGGCTTTAAACTTTTTCTTGGTAGGGGAGTGGGTGTGGCGCCACTCCTTTGATTGCCGTTTTGTTTCAGGTTCGAAGTGATGAACCCATGTTTCATCGCCTGTAACAAATTTTGACAAGAAATTGTCACCCTCAGCCACATGACGAGCAAGCAATTCCGCACAGATGGTTCTCCTTTGCTCTTTATGGTGTTCGGTTAGACAACGAGGGACCCAGCGGGAACAAACCTTTGAATATCCCAACTGGTGAACAATTGTGACAGCACTACCAACAGAGATGTCAAGTTGAGCACTGAGTTGTTTGATGGTGATCCGTCGATCGTCTCGAACGAGTGTGTTCGCACGCTGCGCCATTGCAGGAGTCACAGCTGTGCACGGCCGGCCCGCACGCGGGAGATCAGACAGTCTTGCTTGACCTTGCGGCGATGATGACACACGCTTTTCCCAACGACTCACCGTGTTTTTGTCCACTGCCAGATCACCGTAGACATTCTGCAAGCGCCTACGAATATCTGAGATGCCCTGGTTTTCCGCCAAAAGAAACTCGATCACTGCCCGTTGTTTGCAACGCACATCCGTTACAGACGCCATTTTAACAGCTCCGTACAGCGCTGCCACCTGTCGGAAGTCAATGAAACTATACGAGACGAAGCGGGAATGTTTGAAAATATTCCACAAGAAATTTCCGGTTTTTTCAACCAAAATTGGTCGAGAAAAAAAATGTGTTGCATTACTTATTGAACTGCCCTCGTAAACATTACGCCATGTATTCTTCCGCTTTTGCTTGAATCTCATTGGATTTCGTTACACGTGGAGCGGAATCCAAGCTGTGATCAGTACAGTCAAGTACGATCATAAGGATACGTTTTATGCTTTGTTACACGCACACGGGCTGAGCCATAATGGGCAGGACAACAGCTTTAGCGACGCATTAAACTTGGACAGCACTGGCGAAACAGCGGTCCAACTAACCTGAAATGGTACAGCAGTTGCAGTTCAGACGTAAAAAGAGACGAGCAAAGAAACAATGTAGCTTCGAATGTCATTTAATTTTTAAAGAGAATGAAATAATATTCGGAGAAACTCCAGCACTACCGCGCGCATCTTAGGGGACCAGACGGAAAGCGTAAAATGCACTCGTTCTCACCTGACATAGTATTCTAATTAAAAACAAGAGTGATGAAAATTTCTAACTTACCCATAGGGCAATTTTTCTGAGCGAGTTGTGTGTAACGCAAGAGCATACTGCAAGGATTTCAAAAATGGTTCAAATGGCTCTGAGCACTATGGGACTTAACAGCTGTGGTCATCAGTCCCCTAGAACTTAGAACTACTTAAACCTAACCAACCTAAGGACAGCACACACATCCATGCCCGAGGCAGGATTCGAACCTGCGACCGTAGCAGTCGCGCGGTTCCGGACTGAGCGCCTTAACCGCGAGAGCACCGCGGCCGGCGCAAGGATTTCGCCGCACTGTTGAATACTGAAGCCGCTGAAGGTATTAATCACAGTCAAAAAAAAAAAAAAAATGGCTCTGAGCACTATGGGACTCAACTGCTGAGGTCATTAGTCCCCTAGAACTTAGAACTAGTTAAACCTAACTAACCTAAGGACATCACAAACATCCATGCCCGAGGCAGGATTCGAACCTGCGACCGTAGCGGTCTTACGGTTCCAGACTGCAGCGCCTTTAACCGCACGGCCACTTCGGCCGACAATCACAGTCAGTCGTCTGGTAATCTCTTAGCTTCTTTTTTATGCGAGAAATACACTTCATTTCTGGAAGTGTTACCTGCTACGTTGATAAGGAGCCTATCAACAACAGAATCCACGAAGCCAACCAGGCGCTGCATTTTCTCTTCTTTTGTGACGAGCCAGTGTTCGGCAGTGACAAGTGAAAAAAGCTGCGTGCTTTAGTTCCACTACGTGTGGCAGCGTAACAGCCTTGTTACTTCTCGGTTCAGATCTCGCGACTTGGCTCCAGATCAATTCTGTTGGGTTCATATTGTAATAGTACAGTAGCAAATGTAAAAATGCAGCATTTGTATGATGTGCTCGATGCTGTCAAAATGATTGTTTTCCATGTTTCTACGATACTTATCTACCTCTGTGGTATGGAACGATGGACATAGTCCAAATAAGGAGGATTTGGTTTTTCGTTTTTGCCTTAAAAATTAAATTTTTATGTTTTCTTAATGTAAGCAACTATTATAAACAGGCTTTCATAACACATCGATAATTAAGAATTTGTATTTGAAATGAAAACAGGAATTTCGAGTCCACTATGTAATTAGAAACAAGAAGACGTGCATTATTCATAAAAAAATATGATGAGTTTTATAATTACGAGATATAGATATTTCAAATTGAACGACAAAAAAAGATATTGGGAGATTTGAACCAACGAGCCATTAAGTCGTTACGCTACCGACTGCACTACACGTAAGATTTGGATTTATCAACCAACTGGACACACAGTGGGTGGGAAAACTTTAAAGCCGATTATCTCCGTAAATTTATGAAAAACATGAAGAGCAGCCTATTTCTCGGCACTTTTTAACCGTACTCCACACGCGTGTTTCACTTCGGAACAGAAAGCAGCCTCAGCCATTTCCATAGTGTGCATTAACAGCGCGCCAATCAGAACACAACGCTGGAGTGACTGTCACACTTTTTGAAATAAAAACTGTGTAGCTAAAGCGTGATTAAGAAAAACGTTGATGGATGTTAATACTTTTGAATATCTTAAAGTTCCATTTAATTTAGTAATAACGTATCTAATACATAAGTAGGACCTACTTCCGAGACCTTAACAACACCGGTGTACACGTGCTATGGCTTCTGACCAATCATTGCGTTAGTGTTTGTTTACATCAGGTTTATTCTTACGGTGAACGGATTATAGTTGTCGCTTTTGACGATTTTATTTCCTTTTGGAACAATATATTTAGGGACGAATTTCAAGTAGTTTATTTGTCACATTGACACAAAACACTCGTCTAATGTGCTTGGGGTCACAGTAAATATTCTGCAGATCTGCAAACTACTCATAAATCACCGAAATAATGCATATATAACACTCTACATGTTCTCAACACTTACACAGCTGGAAATAATGTAGTGCACAAACACTCATTGCAGGTAAAAACGCTTTTGAACTATCGTCAACATATCAGTGGTTCCAGGGGTGCACACGTCAACACCGGTGCGAGTCACCACCGGATGCAAGGCAGTGAGAGCCATCACTCTCACGGCACAGCCGCCTACAGTAAGTCAGGTATAGTTCTTCGAGTGTTGTACTGATGTCACATGTCTATGTCTCTGGGCCAAGCACGCGTGTTTACCGTTGCTGGTGCGATATTTCTCTACCTGTGGATACTGACGTCACAGGTCGCGTTATAGAAATCTATTCCAGAATAGCACAGGTTGCATTGTTTCTAGTGATCCTAAAGGGACACGCAAGCTGTGTCTAGCTGTGCACGTGTGTTTACCCGCCCGGCATGGCTGACGCATCACTGCAAAATGTTCGTCCTGCTGTCAACATATATATCGCAGAAACGCTCAACGTTCTCACCACTAAAAGCCTTCCTCATGTCTGTGCACACTCGCAAAAACACCGTTAATCATAGAAGCATTCTTGTTGTTTGGAAATGGAGCAATGTCTAAGCACATATGTGGGAAATCAGAACAATTATGCAAACAGAATTCAAAGCCCTGTCTTGAGAAAAATGGCGGGAATTTTCAGTATAATACAGCTACTGGTCTGGAGATGTCCTAATGCCACAGTGGCGGATAAGTGATGGCATTCCCATCAGAGATGGACGGTCTGATTCAACTTGTCTTTGAACACTTGCTTTCTCAGAACTTTCTGTAGATACCTTGCCTCCATCTTGTTGGAATCAGTTTGTAGATGCTCCTACGTCCCGGCACAGAGGATTTCTTGTGAATGAATGGATCATTATGATTGGCTCTTATTGAACTTACCAGCCGAATTACTGATACTGCCAATGTGGGTGGCTCCCAGGACCAGGTCCTGCTGCTGGTGGACCCAACTTAGAACACATCTTTGGACGTAATGCATGGTTGGTCCACCTCCAAACCCTATGTCAGATGCGACATGTGGTGTATCTGCCTCTGAACATTGGTCTCGATAAGCAGTGTGTGGTGGATCCATACTCAAATGCTAACTCGGATGTGGTATATTGTGGATCTGCATCCCAACATCTCTCTGCAAATTGTGCGTGGCGGATCCACCTTCAAACCCTATCCCGGATGTGGCAAATTGTGGATCTGCATCGCAACATTGCTCCAGATATAACGCACGCCGGATCCACACTTGAGCACTAACTCAGGTCTACTGCAGGTCCTGGAAGCTATCCGCAACACATACACATCCACAGACATACAGAAAACAGAGCAGACACTCTGCAAATGTGGAATATGTGGTGTGGAGGCGACTGGATGCAATCGAGTACAGTGCTATACTATGCCTTCCGATCAATGCACTTGTGCTAGTTGTTGGCAGCTGATCTACATTTTGAGACAATTTTAGAACACGAAACGAGAGGTTATGTCATGATCGCATGGGTAGAACTGACATAAAATCGATAGAATTGGGAAAAATACGTATACATCGAGAGAATATACAGGGTGATTCAAAAAGAATACCACAACTTCAGGAATTTAAAACTCTGCAACGACAAAAGGCAGAGCTAAGCACTATCTGTCGGCGAATTAAGGGAGCTATAAAGTTTCATTTAGTTGTACATTTGTTCGCTTGAGGCGCTGTTGACTAGGCGACAGCGTCAGTTGATGCTAAGATGGCGATCGCTCAACAGAAAGCTTTTTGTGTTATTGAGTACGGCAGAAGTGAATCGACGACAGTTGTTCAGCGCGCATTTCGAACGAAGTATGGTGTTAAACCTCCTGATAGGTGGTGTATTAAACGTTGGTATAAACAGTTTACAGAGGATGGGTGTTTGTGCAAAGGGAAAAGTTCTGAACGGCCGAGAACGAGTGATGAAAATGTAGCACGCATCCAGCAAGCATTTGTTCGCAGCCCAGGAAAATCGACTCGCAGAGCTAGCAGAGAGCTGCAAATTCCACAATCAACTGTATGGAGAGTCCTACGAAAAAGGTTAGTTATGAAACCTTATCGTCTGAAATTGGTTCAAGCACTGTCTGCAGCTGATAAGATTAAAAGAATCGATTTCTGTGATTTTATCCTTGCTCAAATGGAAACAGATGAATCTTTCGTTTCAAAGATTGTGTTTAGTGATGAAGCAACTTTCCACACTAACGGAAAAGTCAACCGCGGGAAACAACTCAGTATGAACGTGACTCGCCTAAGGTGAACGTATTCTGTGCCATTTCAGCCAATAAAGTTTTTGGTCCCTTTTTCTTCGAAGGTGCTACTGTAACTGGACTACAGTATCTGGAGATGTTAGAGAAATGGCTGTTCCCTCAGCTCGAACAAGAAGCACAACAATTCATATTTCAGCAGGATGGAGCGCCACCACATTGACACTTATCTGTCCGTAACTACCTGAACGTCAACTACCCGAGGCGATGGATCGGCCGCCAGGCAGCCCGTGACAGAGCACTTCATCACTGGCCTCCAAGAAGCCCTGATCTTACCCCCTGCGATTTTTTCTTATGGGGGTATGTTAAGGATATGGTGTTTCGGCCACCTCTCCCAGCCACCATTGATGATTTGAAACGAGAAATAACAGCAGCTATCCAAACTGTTACGCCTGATATGCTACAGAGAGTGTGGAATGAGTTGGAGTATCGGGTTGATATTGCTCGAGTGTCTGGAGGGGACCATATTGAACATCTTTGAACTTGTTTTTGAGTGAAAAAAACCTTTTTAAATACTCTTTGTAATGATGTATAACATAAGGTTATATTATGTTTCTTTCATTAAATACACATTTTTAAAGTTGTGGTATTCTTTTTGAATCACCCTGTACAATGAAATTCGGGGAAATTGAGGAAGTACTTACATGTCTTCCGTTTGGCACGGAACAATTTGTACATGGGAACAAGTATGCTACAGCAAGAGGAATCCGAGAAAACATCGACATGGAAGTGAACAAGAAAAACAGTCACTTTTTTCTGTCGAAGAAGCATTTCACTGTATGTCCATTGAGGTAACAGTGATAGACGTGAGTTGACTACTGTATTTCACACTTTTCAGAAAGATAGAGAATTATCTGCCTCTAAGTATAGTTGCATTTGCGTTGAAAGATGACATAGTGTGGATGGAGTGGTCGGTTGAGATGCAGTTGTAACGAGGTATGATTTAGACTGATGATGCATTCTAGAGAGATAGAGCGAGAAGTTGTTGCTGGTTATTTTACCATTTTTTCCTGATGTTCTGTCAGGATGCATAGCCTGTGTTCGACTCATATATAACCGCATGTTCTGTGTGGGTCTTAGAGCAGTGTCTATTTGCGATCGTTAACAGTAAACTTCTCGGTCATCAGAGGACATCCATCTCATGTGTGATGAAACGTGACACATTCCCCTAAATGAATGAAGATTTATGCGATGTACGCCATTCCCCTGTTGCATCTTGGGTGTAAAATCGTTACTTTAGTTTCATAACTAAGTTAACGATAGGTGTTTGTGAGACACTGCAATCCCCATGTATACATCTGCTTGACACATGTCCTGTTTACAGAGTTAATGGTGGCATGACATGTAATTTCACATGTCGGACGCCACTGCTACGTGTTTACCTGTTTCCTTGTAAGAGGTATTCTCTGTTACTATCGATCATTTTATACAGGACTGATGCGAGCATAGTATAATTTCTTAACTGTGATCGGATGTGAACAGTGGACGCTATACATCTCTGGAAAGCTATTTTGTGCATGTAGCACACAGAGCCACTGTTTTAAGGAAGTAGTTTTTTCGTTTTACAGTTTGTTACCATAGTTTATCGTAGAGAAACCTGCAAGAAGGATGTATGAAACGCGCTGGAAATATATTTCTTACACTGGGAATTTAACAGCGCTGCATTCCACATGACTGATAGGTTGGAAACTCAAGCGATCTAACATTATAGCTTGTCCTAAGTGTAGAACCTTGTAGCCTTAGGAGTGCGTGTGTTTATGTTCCCTCTTACCAGTACCCTCCTGGTACTGATTCCAGACACTAGAACAATACTTTGAAATTGATAGCGTAGATTTTTTTTTTGGTCATCAGTCTACTGACTGGTTTGATGCGCCCCGCCACGAATTCCTTTCCTGTGCTAACCTCTTCATCTCAGAGTAGCACTTGCAACCTACGTCCTCAATTATTTGCTTGACGTATTCCAATCTCTGTCTTCCTCTACAGTTTTTGCCCTCTACAGCTCCCTCTAGTACCATGGAAGTCATTCCCTCATGTCTTAGCAGATGTCCTATCATCCTGTCCCTTCTCCTTATCAGTGTTTTCCACATATTCCTTTCCTCTCCGATTCTGCGTAGGACCTCCCCATTCCTTACCTTATCAGTCCACCTAATTTTCAACATTCGTCTATAGCACCACATCTCAAATGCTTCGATTCTCTTCTGTTCCGGTTTACCCACAGTCCATGTTTCACTACCATACAATGCTGTACTCCAGAGGTACATCCTCACAAATTTCTTCCTCATATTAAGTGGTTGGGAAAGGAGTGAGACAGGGTTGTAGCCTCTCCCCGATGTTATTCAATCTGTATATTGAGCAAGCAGTAAAGGAAACAAAGGAAAAATTCGGAGTAGGTATTAAAATTCATGGAGAAGAAGTAAAAACTTTGAGGTTCGCCGATGACATTGTAATTCTGTCAGAGACAGCAAAGGACTTGGAAGAGCAGTTGAACGGAATGGACAGTGTCTTGAAAGGAGGATATAAGATGAACATCAACAAAAGCAAAACGAGGATAATGGAATGTAGTCAAATTAAATCGGGTGATGCTGAGGGGATTAGATTAGGAAATGAGACACTTAAAGTAGTACAGGAGTTTTGCTATTTAGGGAGTAAAATAACTGATGATGGTCGAAGTAGAGAGGATATAAAATGTAGACTGGCAATGGCAAGGTAATCGTTTCTGAAGAAGAGAAATTTGTTAACATCGAGTATAGATTTAAGTGTCCGGAAGTCGTTTCTTAAAGTATTTGTATGGAGTGTAGCCATGTATGGAAGTGAAACATGGACGATAACCAGTTTGGACAAGAAGAGAATAGAAGCTTTCGAAATGTGGTGCTACAGAAGAATGCTGAAGATAAGGTGGGTAGATCACGTAACTAATGAGGAGGTATTGAATAGGATTGGGCAGAAGAGAAGTTTGTGGCACAACTTGACTAGAAGAAGGGATCGGTTGGTAGGACATGTTTTGAGGCATCAAGGGATCACAAATTTAGCATTGGAGGGCAGCGTGGAGGGTAAAAATCGTAGAGGGAGACCAAGAGATCAATACACTAAGCAGATTCAGAAGGATGTAGGTTGCAGTAGGTACTGGGAGATGAAGGAGCTTGCACAGGATAGAGTAGCATGGAGAGCTGCATCAAACCAGTCTCAGGAATGAAGACCACAACAACAACAACAATTAAGGCCGGTATTTGATATTAGTAGACTTCTCTTGGCCAGAAATGCCTTTTTTGCCATAGCGAGTCTCCTTTTGATGTCCTCCTTGCTCCGTCCGTCATTGGCTATTTTACTGCCTAGGTAGCAGAATTCCTTAACTTCATTGACTTCGTGACCATCAATCCTGATGTTAAGTTTCTCGCTGTTCTCATTTCTACTACTTCTCATTACCTTCGTCTTTCTCCGATTTACTCTCAAACCATACTGTGTAATCATTAGACTGTTCATTCCGTTCAGCAGATCATTTAATTCTTCTTCACTTTCACTCAGGATAGCAATGTCATCAGCGAATCGTATCATTGATATCCTTTCACCTTGTATTTTAATTCCACTCCTGAGCCTTTCTTTTATTTCCATCATTGCTTCCTCGATGTACAGATTGAAGAGTAGGGGCGAAAGGCTACAGCCTTGTCTTACACCCTTCTTAATACGAGCACTTCGTTCTTGATCGTCCACTCTTATTATTCCCTCTTGGTTGTTGTACATATTGTATATGACCCGTCTCTCCCTATAGCTTACCCCTACTTTTTTCAATTAATTTACGTATAATGCTTGTAACTCCATCCATCCATCATGCATAAAAATAACCTGTTTCTGGAGCTTCTTAACCATCTGCTGTTACATCACAACACTTTCAAATCTGTTACTATATATCGATAAGGAGTGCTAACCTCCTCGACATGGGTGCATCTGGAGAAAACTTGTGCACTTGGATGGCCGAGGACTCGGCAAGCTCCATTCATTCAAGAGACGTGTAAGGTAGCGATCTACTTCTGGTAGGCTGCAGATTAAATCGGTGACGTTCCTGGAGGGCAGGCTGGTCAAAGGCAGTGCGAGGGGGACTCTCAGTCTCTAACTTTATCCTAAGACTGCGAGAATGCTCTGTGACTCCCATCTGCATGGAGATAGATCGTTAAATATGCACTACGCTCGAGGTGTTAGAAGTATGTACAGTGCAGTCTGGTATACTTTGATGATGTATGTGTTCAAGAATCAACAATGAATGGACGTACTGATTCGCAATGATACTCGCAAAGTAGCGATGGGACGGTTTCGCTATGATACTGAAACTGGGGAAACACGCTGTTGCATCATTGGTTGGTGTTGAAATTACTGTAAAATTGCTAAAATTGCTCGAGCTATCACTTGTGATGCTTATTATTACAGTACATCGACGGTGTCTCTTCCATCCCATCCGTCCACTGGTACGCTGTTGATTACCACATAATGATTGACTGACATCGCTTCTTTGAGTTGGAGAAAGAGTTTTGGTCGAAGCGCAACACTTTCTGGTGATAGATAGTACAGAAACAGTGATCGCGTGCATGACTGCAATATGAGGAATCAGTCGAAATAGAACGCAGAGCCATCAGCTATTCCATCACTGTGACAGATGAATTTAAATGTAGAGGTCATCAATCACCTTCGGACTGCAGTTTGGAAACTCTCCACAGCGCCGCCAAACTCTTGCAGTTTCCTTAAGTTGTAACTGTCTTTTATTTAAAATCACCCAGTGTGTGTGTGTGTGTGTGTGTGGTGTTATGGTAGCAGCAGTAACGACTTACATCGTGTGACACCTAGTTTTCTGTGAGAAGCAATGGATCAGAACATGTTAATGTCAGTTTAGAACCTGACACAGACCTTGAAGTTGCGGCGGAAAAAATAGAATGTCTGGCAGTGTACAACGCGTGTTACAGCAGAAAAAAACAATGTTTCAAACAATGATACAGAGTCACAGAGAGGTTCTGTTCGACTTATAGTTTGTGGACTATGGTCATCCTCTTACAGTACAGGTAATGAAACTTTAAATTCGTCTGTGTAGTGGGTCAGTACCTGTATATTAATAAGATCGTCACATGTGCTCGATGCCAATATGAAGATGGTATTTGTTTTCGATGCGAGGGGAGAGATGCGGTAAAAATCTTATCGAGTTCTATATTGGATGAAGTTAATGGAGCTTTTATAGTTCGTAATTTTTCTCTGTTGGATGGTACAGGATAATGAAGGTAGCATGTCAAGCTGATAGACGTGAATGGGCCCTGAGAGATGCAGATCTGTAGTACCTGCTTGTAGTTTGGGGACGCACCACAAAGCAATAGCAAAATTCTCGTTCTTATCCCAGTTCCTGTGCTGTCTTTTATACTACCTCGTGTTGCAGGAGCAGGCTTCGTTTCCATCGAATGCTCAAAACACAGTTCTGTTACAGTAACTCAGCTTAGCCTGTTTCTACACGGGTTGCAGAAGGTGGTAGATATAGCTTTCCCAGACTTCTACTCAGTACCGACTTACTTTGGAACGATCATATGCACAAAGGTACAGAAGTGACAGCAGTTGCAAGATGTGTAGGGACTATCTAAAACCACATTAGAATTTTACTGTAGCAGACAGGTTCGAGAAAGGTGATTCGTTTCGAGATATGAGAAAGCTAGAAATATGATTCACTAGTGGTTGTAATCATTAAAGGACTTCTCCATAGGATCAATCGCAGGTATGTGGTTGAATGGAAAGACTTGATTGAAAATCACAGACATCATTTCTTCCGAAAGCGGAGCACTAGAGATCTGAAGAGCTAGTGTACATTTCTTAAGACCTCAATCAGCACACCATCTACTGCTGTTTGTGATCCTTCTCAATCAATCATCACCTATAACTCAGTGGATATATCGCAGAACCTCTGACGTGGCATTGAGACAGAATGTGTTAAAAATACTGGTGAAATATTTAGTGGCGGTGGTGTGAGGGAGTTGCAAATACAGGTTTCACATCATGCTTCTTAGCTGAATCACTTTCAAAATTCGGTAATTTTATTACGAGGGTGCACCGTCGGCGACGCGTAACTGTACTGTTGGTCTGATAATATACACACCTATGATCACCAGTTACATTCAGTGTCACGGTATTTGTCTGGAAAAAACCACTTCATTCAGACGGTCGCAGGTTCGAATCCTGCCTCGGGCATGGATGTGTGTGGTGTTCTTAGGTTAGTTAGGTTTAAGTAGTTCTAAGTTCTACGGGACTGATGACCTCAGATGTTAAGTCCCATAGTGCTCAGAGCCATTTGAACCATTGTTGAACTTCATTCAGAGGTAATGCCATACTTCGATTTATAAAGCCAGTATAGCTTTTAACATGGATACTTGTATGCCCCTGTAGAATCAAGATCGTTTGTGACAGTAACATACAGTGGTTGTTGTGATCGGGCGGGTTTTCTGACATCTGGCGGTTTTAAGACGATTACGCCTCTCTTTCTAAGACACAATAGTACTACTCGCAATAAAAACTTATGAGACGTGTCCACCCATCGTTGATTCTCGGTCAGTATTATTTCGTATTGCTAGCAATCGTTTATTGGCGAAGTAGGGGATGCGTGATAGGTTCGCCTTGAGCATCAGGCCTGTAAAGTATGTGTTTGTGTTCCGACATGAGCAAAGCAAATGACTATGCCCAGTCATAAGGAAGGTATGGATTTGACGTGGAATACTGTGACAGTAAAGGGAAGAGTACGTCAAGTCATAAAAATGGTACAGATATTTCAATTACGAGAGCCACAGCCATCAGCAGGGTGTGTTTACGACACTTCGCTCGTTGTCAAATGTCGTCCAATTGAGACTGTGATCGTAATATTTAATTGTAAGTACAGTGATAAAACATATATGCGACCTGTTTTCTAGGTTGATTCTGCCTATGTGTGATTGGCATGCAGCGCTGGTGACCTGTGGTGGGAATGATTCACGTTTCCGGCTAACGGTAGGAGGTGTCCGAATAGAGAGGACTGTTGGGCTGCAAGAATGTAGCTGGCTTAACCGTGTCGTCCTCTAGACGGCCGAATAGCGCACTAATACTTAGTATGTGTTGGAAGCTTTCATGATCACGTGCAAATTTGAGAAGATTTAGTATGGACGTGTGTTTACGCTGGACCATTATTCTCTCCCATGTAAAATGTCCAGTTGCTTGCTTATGCACATTTCGCGCCTTCATTCAGGGAGCATCGATTGTGATGTGTGCATCTTGCAGGTGAAAGACAGGTGGAAGACACATTTGCTGGTTCTCTAGATATGAGAAACACCTTGCTTGACTTTGTAAATTATAGGGATGACTTGAAATCTGTTACATCACCGAAATCGGTATTCGCGAGTGAAAATATCAGTTTACTCTATTTTTTTCGAGTTTTCACTTAAAGATCTTCACAGACGGGATAAGTTTCTTGTTACTCAATGGCTTACAGCATGCTCCACCTCGCTAAAGCTTCGGGTTTGTAGAGAAATAATTTCCAGTCTAGTTGTGCAGGTGATATTGCCATGTGCTTGATATAGAGAAGTATCACGTAAATGATATAATATTCTGGCAAACCATGTGAAAAAATATGTACGTTCTTGTAATCCCAGAGTCTGGAGATGGGTGTAGAAAAGCCAGCAAGCAAGCACGTCAGGACCGGAAGCAGTGCTGAGGGGAACTGACCCCGAATTTGTAGAACAGTTCTGAGAGTGACTATGGTCTGCTGAGGGCACCCTGGTCATGCATCAGGAGTGGTTGACTGCCCGACCTCAAGGGAAGTAACTATTGCAGCGAGGAGTATACCTACAGTGCATGTGCTTATGCTGCCTGTCTTCGCGGTAAATGTATGAGTGTCTGGCAGCTGATAGCTATATGAATGATGTAAAATGGGCGATTTTGTATGGCGTAGGATACGAATTGTATGTTTACTACATAAACACGGTATGGCGTGATTTATTGCTTGGTTGGAGATCGGTTTCACAATCTAATATTCAAGCCCCCATCCTCAGTGGCAGAGTAGTGTAATTAAGTAAGAGTCTTTCAGTATTTGACGATCTGAAGACCACTTTGCAGGGTTTAACTGTCAGTGCAATATGTTGATCTGTACAAATTAGTTTTTTGCCACTGAAAGTTTCGTCTGCAGAAAGAAAAAAAAAGCCTGACAGTGCTTCCACACGAGTGGTATCAGTAATTCAGTGGGTAAATTCAATAAGAGGCAATCATAATGCTCCATTCATTCACAAGACCATCCTTTGTGCGGGGACGTAGGAGCATCTACAAACTGATTAGAACAAGATGGAGGCAAGATATTTTTGGAAAGTTCTGAGAAAGCAAGTGTCCTAAGACACGTTGAAGCAGACCATCCATCTCTGATGGGGGGTGCCGTCACTCATCCACCACTATGGCATTAGGACATCTCCAGACCATTAGCTGTAGGATACCGAAAATTCCCGCCATTTTTCTCTTCTGTAAGACAGTGCTTAGAATTTTGTTTGCGTAATTGTTCTGATTTCCCCCCATCTGTGCTTAGATGGTGCTCCCTTTTCCAAACGACAAGAATGCTTTTGTGATTAATGGTGTTTTCGGGAGCATGCACAGACATGATGAAGGCTTTTAGGTGTGAGAACGTTTAACGTTTCTGCGATGTACGTTGACAGCAGGATGAATATTTTGCGGCAATGCGTCAGCCACGATGGGCAGGTAAGCACGCGTTCACAGCTAGATGCAACTCTCATGTCCCATTAGGATCGCTAGGAAGAATGCAACCTGTGCTATTCTGGAACAGATTTCTATAGCACGACCTGTAACATCAGTATCCACAGGTAGACAGACATCATACCAGCAACAGTAAACACACATGCGCAGCCCAGAGACATAGACATGTGACATCAGTATAATGCTTGAGGAATTCTAACTGTATACCCGAAAGTACTAAGGAATGACGAGATACGTTTGAAGTTCTCTAACGCTGTAGATACAGCAATAAGGAATAGCGAAGTAGGCAGTACAGTTGAAGAGGAATGGACATCTCTAAAAAGGGCCATCACAGAAGTTGGGAAGGAAAACATAGGTACAAAGAAGGTAGCTGCGAAGAAACCATGGGTAACAGAAGAAATACTTCAGTTGATTGATGACAGGAGGAAGTACAAACATGTTCCGGGAAAATCAGGAATACAGAAATACAAGTCGCTAAGGAATGAAATAAATAGGAAGTGCAGGGAAGCTAAGACGAAATAGCTGCAGGAAAATGTGAAGATATCGAAAAAGATATGATTGCCGGAAGGACAGATTCAGCATACAGGAAAGTCAAAACAACCTTTGGTGACATTAAAAGCAACGGTGGTAACATTAAGAGTGCAATGGGAATTCCACTGTTAAATGCAGAGGAGAGAGCAAATAGGTGGAAAGAATGCACTGAAAGCCTTTATGAGGGTGCAGATTTGTCTGATGTGGTAGAAGAAGAAACAGGAGTCGATTTAGAGGAGATAGGGGATCCAGTATTAGAATCGGAATTTAAAAGAGCTTTGGAGGACTTACGGTCAAATAAGGCAGAAGGAATAGATAACATTCCATCAGAATTTCTAAAATCTTTGGGGGAAGTGGCAACAAAACGACTATTCACGTTGGTGTGTAGAATATATGAGTCTGGCGATATACCATCTGACTTTCGGAAAAGCATCATCCACACAATTCCGAAGACAGCAAGAGCTGACAAGTGCGAGAATTATCGCACAATCAGCTTAACAGCTCATGCATCGAAGCTGCTTACAAGAATAATATACAGAAGAATGGAAAAGAAAAATGATAATGCGCTAGGTGACGATCAGTTTGGCTTTAGGGAAAATAAAGGGACGAGAGAGGCAATCCTGACGTTACGGCTAATAATGGAAGCAAGGCTAAAGAAAAATCAAGACACTTTCATAGGATTTGTCGACCTGGAAAAAGCGTTCGACAATATAAAATGGTGCAAGCTGTTAGAGATTCTGAAAAAAGTGGGGGTACGCTATAGGGAGAGACGTGTCATATACAATACGTACAACAACCAAGAGGGAATAATAAGAGTGGACGATCAAGAACGAAGTGCTTGTATTAAGAAGGGTGTAAGACAAGGCTATAGCCTTTCGCCCCTACTCTTCAGTCTGTACACCGAGGAAGCAATGATGGAAATAAAAGAAAGGTTCAGGAGTGGAATTAAAATACAGGGTTAAAGGATATCAATGATACGATTCGCTGATGACATTGCTATCCTGAGCGAAAGTGAAGAAGAATTAAATGATCTGCTGAACGGAATGAACACTCTAATGAGTACACAGTATGGTTTGAGAGTAAATCGGAGAAAGATGAAGGTAATGAGAAATAGTAGAAATGAGAACAGCGAGAAACTTAACATCAGCATTGATGGTCACGAAGTCAATGAAGTTAAGGAATTCTGCTACCTAGGCAGTAAAATAACCAATGACGGATGGAGCAAGGAGGACATCAAAAGCAGACTCGCTATGGCAAAAAAGGCATTTCTGGCCAATATAAATCTACTAATATCAAATACCGGCCTTAATTTGAGGAAGAAATTTCTGAGGATGTACTTCTGGAGTACAGCATTGTATGGTAGTGAAACATGGACTGTGGGAAAACCGGAACAGAAGAGAATCGAAGCATTTGAGATGTGGTGCTATAGACGAATGTTGAAAATTAAGTGGACTGATAAGGTAAGGAATGAGGAGGTTCTATGCAGAATCGGAGAGGAAAGGAATATGTGGAAAAGAAGTGTAATAAGAAATGCCAAGAAAGGAAGGAAAATATATTTGCTTAACAAGAGTGATAGGGCACAAATCGCAGAATATCTGAGTGACCACCATCAAACGTTCATTTCTGAGGAAGAGGATGTGGAACAAAAATGGAAAAAATTCAGAAACATCGTCCGGTACGCCTTAGATAAGTTCGTACCGACTAAGGTCCAAAGCGAGGGGAAAGATCCACCGTGGTATAACAATCATGTACGAAAGGTACTACGGAAACAAAGAAAGCTTCATCATAGGTTTAAGAGTAGTCGAATCATAGCTGATAAGGAAAAGCTGAACGAAGCGAAAAAGAGCGTAAAGAGAGCAATGAGAGAAGCATTCAACGAATTCGAACATAAAACATTGGCAAACAATCTAAACAAGAACCCTAAAAAGTTTTGGTCATATGTAAAATCGGTAAGCGGATCTAAATCCCCTATTCAGTCACTCGTTGACCACGATGGCACCGAAACAGAGGACGACCGAAGAAAGGCAGAAATACTGAATTCAGTGTTCCGAAACTGTTTCACTGCGGAAAATCGTAACACGGTCCCTGACTTCAGCCGTCGCACGGACGCCAAAATGGAAAATATTGAAATAAACGATATCGGAATTGAAAAACAACTGCTATCACTTAGTAGCGGAAAAGCATCCGGACCAGACGAGATACCCTTAAGATTCTACAGTGATTATGCTAAAGAACTTGCCCCCTTTCTATCAGCAATTTATCGTAGATCGCTGGAAGAACGTAAAGTACCTAGCGACTGGAAGAAAGCGCAGGTCGTTCCCATTTTCAAGAAGGGTCATAAATCAGATGCGAATAATTATAGGCCTATTTCGCTTACGTCAATCTGTTGTAGAATAATGGAACATGTTTTGTGTTCTCGTATTATGACGTTCTTAGATAATACAAATCTCCTTCATCATAACCAACATGGATTCCGCAAACAGAGATCATGTGAAACTCAGCTCGCCCTATTTGCCCAAGAAATTCACAGTGCCGTAGACACTGGCGAGCAGATTGATGCCGTATTCCTGGACTTCAGGAAGGCATTTGATACGGTTCCGCACTTACGTTTAGTGAAAAAAATACGAGCTTACGGAATATCGGACCAGGTTTGTGATTGGATTCAGGATTTCCTAGAAGAAAGAACACAACATGTCATTCTTAACGGTTCAAAATCTGCAGATGTAGAGGTAATTTCGGGAGTACCGCAGGGAAGCGTGATAGGACCTTTATTGTTTACAATATACATAAATGACTTAGTTGACAACATCGGTAGCTCCGTGAGGCTATTTGCAGATGACACGGTTGTCTACAAGAAAGTAGCAACATCAGAAGACTCGTACGTACTCCAGGAGGACCTGCAGAGGATTAATGCATGGTGCGACAGCTGGCAGCTTTCCCTAAACGTAGATAAATGTAATATAATGCGCATACATAGGGGCAGAAATCCATTCCAGTACGATTATGCCATAGGTGGTAAATCATTGGAAGCGGTAACGACCGTAAAATACTTAGGAGTTACTATCCGGAGCGATCTGAAGTGGGATGATCACATAAAACAAATAATGGGAAAAGCAGGCGCCAGGTTGAGATTCATAGGAAGAATTCTAAGAAAATGTGACTCATCGACGAAAGAAGTAGCTTACAAAACGCTTGTTCGTCCGATTCTTGAGTATTGCTCATCAGTATGGGACCCTTACCAGGTTGGATTAATAGAAGAGATAGACATGATCCAGCGAAAAGCAGCGCGATTCGTCATGGGGACATTTAGTCAGCGCGAGAGCGTTACGGAGATGCTGAACAAGCTCCAGTGGCGGACACTTCCAGAAAGGAGTTACGCAATACGGAGAGGTTTATTATCGAAATTACGAGAGAGCACATTCCGGGAAGAGATGGGCAACATATTACTACCGCCCACATATATCTCGCGTAATGATCACAACGAAAAGATCCGAGAAATTAGAGCAAATACGGAGACTTACAAGCAGTCGTTCTTCCCACGCACAATTCGTGAATGGAACAGGGAAGGGGGGATCAGATACTGGTGCAATAAGTACCCTCCGCCACACACCGTAAGGTGGCTCGCGGAGTATAGATGTAGATGTAGATGTAGAAACACTGATAAGGAGAAGGGACAGGATGATAGGACATCTGCTAAGACATGAGGGAATGACTTCCATGGTACTAGAGGGAGCTGTAGAGGGCAAAAACTGTAGAGGAAGACAGAGATTGGAATATGTCAAGCAAATAATTGAGAACGTAGGTTGGTAGGTTGCAAGTGATACTCTGAGATGAAGAGGTTAGCACAGGAAAGGAATTCGTGGCGGGCCGCATCAAACCAGTCAGTAGACTGATAACCAAAAAAAACCCGAAAACAGATGCAACTTTCACCTTATTGCTGTAGGCGGTTGCGGCGTGAGAGTGATGGCTCCCGCTGGATTGTATCCGGTGGTGGCTCGCAGCAGCGTTGACGCATGGGCACTTGAACTCTCTGATATGTTGACGATATTTCGAAAGTGTTTTTACGTGCAATGAGTGTTTGTGCACTATGTTATTCCCAGCTATTAAAGCGTTGTGAGCGTGTTTGCAGAGCACTATGTATGCATTATTTTGGTGATTTACGAGTAGTTTGCAAGTCTGCAGACTAACTACTGTGACCCTAAGCACGTCAGGGCGATTGTTTTGTATCAGTGTAATAAATAAACCATGTGAAATTCAACCCTAAATAAATAGTTCCAAAAATAAATAAAGTACACTCCTTCCTCTCTCCAGCAGCCCAGAACAGGCTGAGACCTTTTCCCACCATTTTACCCCCATCCAAACCGCCATCTTGGATTATGTCACGGGAGGGGCTACAGCACCCTCTGGTGGCAGTACTGTATACTAGTTCAGTTGGACTCCGCACCTCGCCGTGAACACACTGGCTGGAGGTACTGCTTCTAATTGTTTAAATAATGACTGAAAATAAAGACTTATATCCATCCTATCCAGCACAGGTTGAGTCCTTTTCCCACCATTTGTCCTCCCCAGACCACCATCATGGATTATGTTACGGGTGGGGCGACACTGCCCTCTGGTGGTGGTACTGTGTTCTAGGCCAGTTGGACTCCGGACCTTGTGGTGAACACACTTGATGGTTGGTCTGCCTTTAATTGTTTAAATAAAGACTGCATGCCAAATAAAGACATACGTCCATCCTATTCAGCACAGGCTGAGTCCTTTTCACTCCAATTCCTAGGGAGAGGTGGTTGTTGGATGACTTATGTTAGTGGAGGTAGCCCAAGTGCCCTTTTTTCACCACCAAAATTTGAACTTACCGCCATTTTCTGGGAGAGGGGTGGGGAGGAGGGAAGGGAGGGGGTTAGGATAGTGGAGGTAGCCCAATTGACCTATCTTCCCGCCAAAATTTGGACTTCCCACCATGATGTCATTGTGACATTGCCATATCTATTTCCGCCATCCTAGATCCGCCATCTTGAATAAATTTGGCAGCAATGGAGAGTGGGGTGGTACATACTTTGTCCCACTACTTATAGTTAGATGGGAACAGAAGCAGTTGGGAGCGGTGATGATCCTATCGATTAGTTGTATGATGGTACACTCACGATCTCTCTGGGCAGTGTTCAGAAGCTCCCTCAAAAGCGTCATTTGTCGCCCAGACTATGCCATGAATGTTTCCGCGTTGGTGAGTGGGTCCTCTATTAATCCCTGCGGAGTCCATAGCTGTCGTTTAGACGTGGGGCTGGCCAACAGCATATCAAATGTGGGGGCAGGAGCGGCAGTCGCCCCCCCCCCCCCCACTTCAAACTCGTTGGGGAGAGGGGGCGAGATATGGGTTCTGCCTCCCCTCCCTCCTAAAACACACACAAATTCACTTGGAATTTTATTTGATCTATAGGCAGAGCCAGTGAATAAACTATGCTGCCATTAAGAAATATAGGATCAATATTTTTGTTGGCGGCGATTATTGCTTTTGATTGAAGCGTCTCATGTCATCTGCTACATTCTGTTCTCTCCCTACGTCCCATTTTTCAGTCTGTGAGTGCTAATGCGGGGACAGCCTCTGTATGCATGTGTAACAAATTCTGTAGAACACTTTCGAACAGTAGTTGAGACTGATTGGGCCCTTAGGGCCGGCTATGTCGCATAGGCGAATTACAGAGTGGCCAATGCGCCAGATTTGGGGGAGAGGCGCCAGACTTAATCACTATGTAACGCTCAATAGAAAAGTACAAAGCTTTCATTAATAAAGTTACCTCCACTTTCCCCTAAAGGTACTCAAATCCCACAGAAGTCAAAAAATAAACCATGGATTACGCAAGGAATAAAGATATCATGTAGGACACAAAGCAAACTGTATCTACCACCTAGGAACAGCTCCGATGTTAGCATTGTAGTGCATTACAAAGAATACTGCAAAATATTGAAGCAAGTAATCCATAAATCGAAGCAGCTTTATTATAAGAAAAAGATAATTACTTCAGGCAACAAAATAAAAACTGAATGGGATTTAGTGAAGACAGAGGCAGGTGGGGCCAAAGAGGAAGAGGAACAGATAGTTGTAAAAGTAAATGAGACTTTTGTAACAAGTGCATGAGATGTTGCATACCTCTTAAACAGGTACTTCATTTCTGTTACTGACAGCTTGGGGTTATCAGGTTTGGTAAACAGTGCAAAGGAGTATCTGAGACCAGTTTTTAAAAATAACTTCAGTAAAACGGAAATGACACACATCTCCCACAGAAGTAGCATCCATCATAAAATCCTTAAAATCTAAGTGTTCTATTGGGTATGATAACATATCTACAAAATTAATCGAAGAGTACTCATACAACCTGAATTCTATCTTAAGTTATTTGTGTAATCAATCTCTCATCAGCAGGACATTTCCAGACTGGCTAAAATATGCTGAAGTTAATCATCTTTACAAGAAGGCAGATAAAGAGATACCATCAAACCAATGACCAATTTCACTTTTGCTGGATTTTTCAAAGATATTTGAAAACATTGTGTTCAAGTGTCTCCTTAACCTCTAGTGACCTGAAGTTCAGAATTATACAGTAAATCAAACAAAACAAGCTTTAATATGTTGGCTGGCACCACTGACTGTAAGCTATTCATGAATATTTTTTTTTTATATTTACACATTGTTGCAGGCCATGTATCATATATGATACTTCGGGTTGCTAACAAGACAATCTGCCACTCAGTGAAGAAATAAATGTTACTTGCTTATTTGCAAGACATACATTCCACCTTATGCTAGAAAATGCACAAAATTGTTACAATTGTCTCATTACATGTTCTTGTTGAAATGTAAATTTTTAAAAATATAATAAATAAAAAATTACAAAAACTTTTTTAAAATTTTTAAAAATAATGCAGGATATTTTTATGAAGTATGAAACTTTTTGAAACAGTTTTTTTTAAGTAAAGCACAAAAACACCATACATTCAGAACATTTCACATTCTTTAGCTCTGAACAACCTGTTTCACCATCATACATAAAAAAATATAGGTCTAGTCCACTTGATGAACCCAAAACCAAGTTTCTCAGGCCCACAGGTTGAGGTTTTTCTCTAACATATTGTTTCATGCGGACTTGTCCATGGAATGGCACCATTTGTTTGTCAATAGAAACAATTTTTGGACGAGGATGTTGCAGATATGCTTTTCTAATCATTGACAACATTGGTCTTACTTTCCAGTATTTGCCAGTTGTTTTTTCATTGTCACTGACAGCATTGTCATCAACAACCTTGAGAGATGCTCTAAGGCAGTAGAAACGATCTCTGCTGATGTTTTCTGCAGCCATTGGATATCTAGTACATCGTTCCCAACACATCCTAAGCTTAGGAAAACCAAGAAGTGAAATCACAATACTTGCAGCCCCGTATTTCTTGATCTCATCTGGGGTGGTGTTGAGAGCTTTTCCATGTGATGAAACATACTTCATGTTTGTTTTTTCTGCCATATCTGAAAAAATGTTCATTTAAATGCTTATTAAAATACTGAAATGGTTTCGTAACTCCTGTACTGATAGATTCTGCATCAGAACTTGATGATGTTGACATTGTGGCAGTTGAGATACTGGTCGAAAATCTAAAATAGAATGAACACTGTTGCTTAAAAACAATTGTTTTGCAATAATTAACATTCATGCCTATTAAAATTACCAAAAACATTATTTACTCTGTTCTGTGGCGCCAGCATTGCATTGGATGTCTAGGTGATGGAGTTTCATGGGCTTGTGTTGGCACTACTGAACTTTCACTGTTTGAAACTTCATCTTCTTCTTCGGGTGCTGTCAGTTTCGATCTCTGATTGTTATCAGAGAGATGTTATCATCATCATCAATTTCACTGTAAGAACAATTAGTGTCAAAGACTTCATCCAGTAGCTGAGCTATTTCTGCATCAGATAGACCTTTCAATAAAATTTAGTTTTTTATTTTTAAATCACGTTTGCAAAGTTGTATTTGTATAGAAAACATTAAAAATGCCTACCCCATTATTAAAGTTGTGAAATACTCGCTAAAAATAATACAATAACGTTGCAACAACGAACAACAATATAAAATGCAACTGACTGCCATTTGCTCACAGGCATATGAAATGTAGTCACAGAGAACCAATGTATCAAATATGTTTCATCTAGTAAAAAACGACTTTTTAGAAGTAAAATCGTCTTTCATATCACTTTCTTTAATAGAATTGTAGTCAGGGAACTGTTAACAATATTTTAGTACTGATTTAGAAATAAATAAACGATGAATTATCAATACTAACCTTTCTTTCTTGAAGCTATGTTTACTCGTCCAAAACACACTTGTTACTGACTGCCCCTGACACCTAGTGGTCATTTTGAGAACTATGAATAGGCTGGCTGCTTTTTCTGCGGAGTGTATCGAATACAATGCAGTCGGTGCCTTTACAAAAAATGGCACACACTGTTAGGAACATCATTTGAACGGATGTATCATATGTGATACAAGGAGTCACTAGAGGTAAAGCATCTGACTGTAAATAATATATTTTACAAGTCACAGTTTGGATTTCTTAAGGTTTCTGATATAGAGAAAGTTATTTACACTTACAGTGAGAATGTACTTAATACATTAGATAATAAATTAGAGACTACTGGCATTTTTTGTGACCTGTCAAAAGCCTTTGACTGTGTGAACCACTCCGGCTGGAGTGGCCGTGCGGCTCTAGGCGCTACAGTCTGGAGCCGAGGACCGCTACGGTCGCAGGTTCGAATCCTGCCTCGGGCATGGATGTGTGTGATGTCCTTAGGTTAGTTAGGATTAATTTGTTCTAATTTCTAGGCGACTAATCACCTCACAAGTTAAGTCGCATAGTGCTCAGAGCCATTTGAACCATTTTTTTGTGTGAACCACAGCATTCTCTTAAATAAATTACAATATTACAGTGTCACCGGCAGTTCTGCGAAATGGTTTGAGTCTTACCTGACTAACAGAAAAAAGAGTGCATTTGCAAAATACCTGTGCAGTAAGCAGTCAGTTTTCATCTGATTGGGAATTAATTACATGTGATGTTCTTCAAGGTTCCATCTTGGGTCCATTGCTTTTTCGTGCGTACATTAAAGACTTCTCGTCTGTTACAATACCAGAAGCTATATTTGTTTTGTTTGCAGATGATAAAAAAATTGCAATCAGTAGCCAGTCAAGTACAGATTTAGAAATAGCTGCTAATCAAATTTTCACTGAAATTAATAAATTGTTTAAAGCTAATTCACTGTCATTAAACTTTGAAAAGACCCACCATATACAGTTCAGAAGCTGTAAGAGATTTCCCTCCAGTATGTATATAACATATGAAGACATGCAGATCGAAGAGGTTGATAGTGTTAAATTTCTGGGATTACAACTTCATAATAAATTCAGTTGGGAACGGCGTACCACAGGATTGCTTAAGCGCCTAAACAAGTCTGTATTTGCAGTGAGAATGATGTCAGATGCAGGAGATATAAATGTAAAAAACTTGCAAACATTGCTTACTTTCATTCTATTATGTCATATGGGATCATATTCTGGAGTAACTTATCAAACCGAGCAAACGTTTTTAGGGTGCAAAAGCGTGCCATAAGAATCATTTGTGGTGTAAATTGAAGAACATCATGTAGATACCTGGTCAATGAACTTCGTATTCTAACCACTACTTCTCAGTATATTTATTCCTTAACGAAATTTTTTGCAAGTAACTTATCTCTATAAAACCAATAGCTCACTACATAGTATCAACATAGTATCAATACTAGGAATGACAACAATCTACAGACCTAAATCAATTACCTCGGTCCAAAAATGGTTTCAATATTCAGTAACACCTATTTTCAATGAATTGCCAGAAACCATTAAAAACTTGGTTTTCAGTTAAAGCACGGTTTAAACAGAGTTTTTGATAAGTAACTCCTTCTACTCTATAGATGAATATCTTAACAGAGACTGTTAGTGAATCTTAAGCAAAAATGTCTATTAGATTTCAGTTTTGACAACACTTCGTCACAACAGTCAAGATTAAGTATTTTGTGCATGATAAATTTATTAATAGTGCATAGCAATGTTTCATTCTGACAGTGTATTAATTCTGTAAATATTGGCAGTTAAAGTTGACTGTATTGTATTCCCGTAGTTTGACAATATCCTTACAAATGATCAGACTAGTAAGTATTATATTCAAATGTTTTATGTTTTCTATGTTACACTTTATGACATGTTCCACACCCACGAGAATCATCTCATTTTTTTGGGTCTATGGAACGAAAACTGAATCTAATCTAATGTATTCTAAGCTAAACTCGTAGAGAAAGGCGCAAACTATGTACATATAACATCGTATCAGGAACTAGGAAGGAATAATTCTTGTAAGTTCCATGAAAACTAGTATTTGGAAGCATGTGTTTGAGCTAGGTGTAATATTGCAAGAAAATCCCTCGATAACCCATTGCAGCTTGTCCTGAAATTAGGTATAATGACAGTGTACTCAGATCATTCTTTCATTCCACAACAAGATAAAACCCACTGATGGTGCAGGATGAGAAAAGTGAGACATATGTTCCGAAACATTCATGTATAGCAAGTTAGAAAGTTCATAGTTGATGACACGCACTACATTCACATTTCAGTATGAAAATTTTAATTAAATTGACTAATTACAAATAACTCCCATTTATGTCTTATAGGAGTATGTAATACATTCATTATTTGACACACGCCGCTTTGTTTAGCGCTCACATTTCTCATAGTCAACCCTGCGATAGTAGTTACGCAATGCACTCTATCAGCTGTGGTAATTGTTGATTAGATAATGTCTTTCATGCTAAAAACAGCCCTCAGTTTACTGAGGCGTTGTAAATAACTTTATCCTGAAGTCTAGTAAGCACTGATTTATTATCGCACTCATTATCGCTATTTGTTTTCCTGGCTCATTGTCGCTGTATTACTGTTGCGGACTGTTTGAGGAAAACTTTTTCTCGCTCTGCAACACAAAAGAACCGAAGCGGAAAACGAATTTCCAGTCATATGATCATTATTTTATATACATGAGACAAAGCTACATCCTTTCCTGAAATTAGTTCTTTCGGAAAAATTTTACTATTTGCACACAAAAATAAAAAAAATCTGTTTTTGGATTTGCGTGGGGTTTTTCATTTCGCAATGCAACGTTTCTAATGTGTTTTAATAAAAAAAATTGATATATTATAGCCGAAGATTCGTGTTTAGCAGTGAAGTCGGTACCTTTTCGTTATTAGTCATAGTTTTTACGATGTTTATAAATGAAATAGGACTACTATAACTCATTGAACGTAATTTGAAGAATTTGTAGTGAAGAATGAGCTAACTGGCTATTTCACGTTTTGTACACTTTAGGTCACTTATTGCAGCGTACCAACTGAAGCTGACATGCCGAAGTAATTTTTTATCGTGGTAAGAAAACTGCATCTTTCCAGTGACGAGTAAATGGATTGTATGTGTTGGTCATAATCAGGGGCGGTAGTCAGGGTGTCTATGGGGACTATAGCCCCCCCCCTCCCCCCATGCAGTATCATATTACACTAAATAAAATGACTTCAGAAATCAGCGAATATATTACTCCAACAAATTCAATCACTTTTTTTTAATAAGCAATATAGGTTGCAATGTATTCCAAATACATTTTAACAAAAGAATAAGGGCAGCAGATAGCTTACTACCTAAACCAATAAATATCATTTACCTTAAAATAGGAGTCTTATTATTTATTAATACACATTTTTACCCTGAACGCCAAGACAGTTACCAAAAACTACTTTAAGCAAGACCAAATTTTACCAGTTTGTCGGTAGAGGACCCCATATTTCATTCCCCAAACAATTATGCCAGATTCAGCGACGGATTCGGCTGGCCAGGAGCAGTTCACTGTTTGTGTTCGTTGTATTGTCTCTGAGACGCTCGAAATAAAAGAACTTTTTCAGGGTTTATGTAGTCCGCCGGACTCCAAGGCGCAAAAGCTGGCAACTACGATTAAAGATGTCCATCTAAGACTGTCGCTAGAATTGAGTTTCTACGCGCCCACTGTTCGATGGTACAGCTAATACGTGTGGGCGGAGTAAAGGTGTGAAGGAAATCCTTCTTCAAGACCAGCCAGAGAGTTTCAGTCATTACAACAATCATTGGATCTGGCGGTAGAGGAAGTTTGAAGAAGCTCTGATCCATTGTGCGATGTACTGGTAACTGTGAAAGACGTCTCAAATATAATTCTAGAATCGCCAAAAACGAAAAACGTGTATGCAAATGTTGTGCTACCATCTGGTGTCGATGGGATGAATTCAAATCCAAAAGCTCAACGACTGATTCCAATGTGTCCCACCCTATGGGCCGTAAGAGCAAAATCTTTAACACTTTTCAGGGAAAACTATGAGCGGATTCAGAAAACGGTGAATGAAATATTGAATGTATCGAGCTCGGTTAGACACGAAAGGTCAGTCCTGTGGGGCGATGCGAAGCGGTTCGAAAAGTTTATTTGTTATATAACAGCAGCAACTGAAATGTTTGGATCGTGTGGGGAACTGGCCAGATCCCTACAGAATCCAAATTTTAACGCAGACGGAATGAAACACTGTGTAGACGGTCTAAAAATGGCTCTTGCAAATCTTAGGACTACGGAAGCATAAGGTCTTTGGAAAAGTTATTAATTGGTTTTCTGCGAATGGGCTTGCTCTGAACTTTGAAAAAAACACAGTACATCCAATTTTCTGCGGCAAAAAGTATAATTCCTTCAATAAACATAACACATCAAAAGAAGTCAGTAGCTAGGGTAGAGCATACTAAGTTTCTGGGTGAACATATATATAAGAATCTTAATTGGAAAATTCATATTTTGGATCTCCTAAAGGGCCTAGGTTCAGCAACTTTTGCAATCAGAATAATTGCCAATTTTGAGGATGTAGAAATTAGTAAGCAACATACCTTGCATACTTCCACTCTCTGATGTCATACAGAACAATATTCTGGGGCAACTCAACACTTAGGCAAAAGGTATTCACTGCTCAAAAGAAAGTAGTTAGAATAATGTGTGCGGTTCATAGTCGCAAGTCTTGTAGGTATCTGTTTAAAAGTTTAGGAATTCTTACAACTGCTTCACAGTACATTTACCCAGTAATGAAATTTTTTCCCAACAACATGGACCAGTTTAAAATCAACAGCGACATTCATGATTACAATACCAGAAAAAAGAAAGACCTACACTATCCTTTACTTAACCTATCTTTGGCACAGAAAGGGGTAAAATATGCTGCTATAAAACTTTTTGATAAATTACCGGATGAAAAAAATGTCTGACAGACAGCAGTAATAGTTTCAAAAACAAATTGAAATCATACCTTCTTGCCAACTCCTTCTATACCATTGATAAATTCTTGAATATGAGTAAATAAATCTGGAGATATAATATATACATTTTGTGTCATTTAAGGGAATGGGATAGATAATAGAAATATTTAGGTATAACAATATAATGTAAACAAAAAAAAAAGAAGGAAAAAAACTGGTTTCCTGTGCGCATTTCTTGTGCATTTGACACGTTCCACATCATAACGGTTTAACGTGCTATTGATCAATGGAACACGTAACTAACTAACTAACTACTGAAGTACGAAACCGGAATTTCACTACAGATGGTGGTAGCCGTCAGTGTAGAGCCCATGAGACCGCGTCTGCAGTGCCATCTGCTTCCTGTAATGGCTGATGACGAAAGTCAGTACACAGTAACCCAAGTTCCATACGTCGGTATCTGCTTCAAAGCAGTAAACTTGTCGAGTTTTGTGTATACGAACTACGATTTGCAGACAGCATTGGTTTTCCGTTATCGTTTGAACAAAACTACTGCAGAATCGCATCGAATGTTTGTCGAAGCTTTCGGCGAACATGCTGTTGGGAAAACACAGTGTTTCGAGTGGTTCAAAACATTAAAAAGTGGTGATTTTGACGCGAGAAACGACGAACGCGGGAAACCACCGAAAAAGTTCGAAGACAACGAATTGTAGGCCTTATTGGATGAATATGATACTCAAGCTCAACAGGAACTCGCGGAGTAAATGAATGTGACTCAGAAAGCCTTTTCTCTTCGGTTGAAAGCTATGGAAAAGGTGCAGAAAGTGGGAAAATGGGTTCCGCATGAACTCTAGCTGCGTGTAGGTCGTTTGACAGAATGGCAATGTCATCGGCAGAAGCCATGCAGTCTACCTCGATCCCCTTCGATTTGGTTCCAGTTCGCAACGGACTATAGTTGGTTTCCATGATCTTTCAAGCCAGGTTCTGATGATCTTTACAAGGGCTCATTGGAGACAGGCCGTTACCTTGCCTGGCCCCTGTTTCGACATCAAAGGAATCCAAGAGACACCCGAGGAATTTAACTTTGGATTTTGTATCTGTTAGAGTAGCTCTAATTAATTCCTGTAGTTTAAGGTCGACTCTGAACTTATTTAGGATATTCAACAGGACCTCCCGGTCTATGGAGACGTAGTTTCTGACACGCAGTGTTTGCACCTTAGAATATAATATCTGATTATACAGGGTTATTTCAAATGATTGAAGCGATTTCACAGCTCTACAATAACGTTATTATTTGAGATATTTTCACAATGCTTTGCACACACATACAAAAACTCAAAAAGTTTTTTTAGGCATTCACAAATGTTCGATATGTGTCCCTTTAGTGATTCGGCAGACATCAGGCCGATGATCAAGTTCCTCCCACACTCGGCGCAGCATATCCCCATCAATGAGTTCGAAAGCATCGTTGAAGCGAGCTCGCAGTTCTGGCACGTTTCTTAGTAGAGGAGGTTTAAAAACTGAATCTTTCACATAACCCCACAGAAAGAAATCGCATGGGGTTAAGTTGGGAGAGCGTGGAGGCCATGACATGAATTGCTGATCATGATCTCCACCGCGACTGATCCATCGGTTTTCCAATCTCCTGTTTAAGAAATGCCGAACATCATGATGGAAGTGCGGTGAAGCACCATCGTGTTGAAAGATGAAGTCGGCGCTGTCGGTCTCCAGTTGTGGCATGAGCCAATTTTCCAGCATGTCCAGATACACGTGTCCTGTAACGTTTTTTTCGCAGAAGAAAAAGGGGCCATAAACTTTAAACCGTGAGATTGCACAAAACACGTTAACTTTTGGTGAATTGCGAATTTGCTGCACGAATGCGTGAGGATTCTCTACCGCCCAGATTCGCACATTGTGTCTGTTCACTTCACCATTAAGAAAAAGTGTTGCTTCATCACTGAAAACAAGTTTCGCACTGAACGCATCCTCTTCCATGAGCTGTTGCAGCCGCGCCGAAAATTCAAAGCGTTTGACTTTGTCATCGGGTGTCAGGGCTTGTAGCAATTGTAAACGGTAAGGCTTCTGCTTTAGCCTTTTCCGTAAGATTTTCCAAACCGTCGGCTGTGGTACGTTTAGCTCCCTGCTTGCTTTATTCGTCGACTTCCGCGGGCTACGCGTGAAACTTGCCCGCACGCGTTCAACCGTTTCTTCGCTCATTGCAGGCCGACCCATTGATTTCCCCTTACAGAGGCATCCAGAAGCTTTAAACTGCGCATACCATCGCCAAATGGAGTTAGCAGTTGGTGGATCTTTGTTGAACTTCGTCCTGAAGTGTCGTTGCACTGCTATGACTGACTGATGTGAATGCATTTCAAGCACGACATACGCTTTCTCGGCTCCTGTCGCCATTTTGTTTCACTGCGCTCTCGAGCGCTCTGGCGGCAGAAACCTGAAGTGCGGCTTCAGCCAAACAAAACTTTATGAGCTTTTCTACGTATCTGTAGTGTATCGTGACCATACGTCAATGAATGGAGCTACAGTGAATTTATGAAATCGCTTCAATCATTTGTAATAGCCCTGTATTGTTTTGAGTTTGTAGATCTGTTCGGCTGCTGAGCGACTTTTCATGAAGCCCCCTTGGTATTCACCTATTTGATGTACGACTTGGGCTTCTAAACGCTCCAGAATGGCGTGTGAGAGAGTTTTATAGATTACTGGTAGCAGGGATATTCCTCGGTAGTTGTTAACGTCTTTCATGCTGCTTTTCTTGTGCAAGGGATGGATCAGGGCTGTTTCCCAATCTTCGGGCAGTATTTTCTCATTCCAAATATTTCCTATTTGTTTTGTAAGATTTCAAGTGATTCAAGTGTATATATAGCAGTGCGAAGGTAGACAGTACTCTGAAACCTGTAAAGGCATCCAAGACACTCGAAGAGACCTGTACAGTCAAAGATAAATGTCACAGGAAGTGGTGATGCTGGGTGATTATTATCAGTAATATATATAATAGATGAAAATTATCAGATATACACTACCCTCCATAAGTTCAGAAACACCTAGTAATTGAAATGAAATGCCATGTGGCTAGGGCCTCCCGTCGGGTAGAGTGTTCGCCTGGTGCAAGTCTTTCGAGTTGACGCCACTTCGGCGACCTGCGCGTCGATTGGGATGAAATGATGATAATAAGGACAACACAACACCCAGTCCCTGAGCGGAGAAAATTTCCGACCCAGCCAGGAATCGAACCTGGGCCGTTGGGTATGACATTTCGTCGCGCTGACCACTGAGCTACCAGGGGCGGACACCTAGTAATTATAGACAATGGAAAGAAAATGCAGTATAAAAATGCATTTTGTTCTTTTCCAAAAGTTTATTAAGCTCAAATAATACACAGGAAGATGCAACAATTAAATTGCCAATTCCTCAAAATAGCCACCCTTTGCTTTCATCACTGCCTTGCACACTCTCGGCATGCGATGCGTCACATTTGCCAAGATTTCAGTTGGAATTAAGCTCCATTCTTGCTACAGGACCTCCCACAATTGTGACTCACTCATGATTTCTCGTTTCCGGATCCTCCTGTCCAATTCATCCCATAGCAGCTCGATTGGGTTAGAACGAGGGGATTGGGGAGGCCATTTCATGTTTTCCAATATTTTACGAACTTCTAGAGACTTCACATAGTTCTGGCACAAGCGAGACGTATGTTCCGGGTCGTTGTCTTGCTGCAACACAAACCATTTCCCAATCAGACGCAAAGCAGATGTCTTAGCATGTCGCTGGAGAATGGCATGATAATCCTTTTGGTTCATTTTTCCATCTATTTTCACCAAATCTCCGACTTTATTCCCTCCAAAGGATTCTCATACCATCACGGAACCCCCTCCATGCTTTACAGTTGGAATTACGCTCTGAGGATTCAAGCGTTCGTGGGGAAAATGGCGTACAAATTGACGGCGTTTACTTCCAAATATTTCGAGCTTGGATTCTTCAGTGAATAAGACTCTTTCCCAATCCCCCGCTGTCCAATGTTGGTGTGTCTTAGCCCAATGAAGCCGTTTCTTCTTGTTAACAGGACGCAACAGTGGTTTCCTTATTGCTACATAACCTCGGAGGTTGTTGTCTGCCAGGCGTCGTCTCACTGTTGATTCAGTCACCGGTGTATCCCTCGCTGCGTTTAGTTCAGCAGTCACTTCACGGACAGTTTTTAATCTGTTACGTTTACTGGTCAATACCAAATACTTCTCTTGGCGTTTTGATATATTCCTGGGTGCTCCCGAACGAGGACGATCTCCAAAGGAGCCTGTTTCTCGATGCCGGTGTATAGTTTAGACAACTCCGCTGATGGAAATCATCAGTTTCTTTGCTATTTGTAGGACACTATTGCCTTCATGGTGCAAAGTGATTATC